>NC_064634.1:459048125-459351155 GCF_023864275.1 Schistocerca cancellata | reverse complement strand
TGCCCGAGGCAGCAATAGACCCATGGAGTCAAGTCGGCTGGAAGAAGATGTATTGAATCGGGACGCAATTTGAGTGTTCCATCGTCATTAGGAGGCCCTGAACGTCACAATGAACGATCAGTTTTGCGTCCGATTCGATAATCTAGACTCACAGGAGAACGACCATAAGGTGCGCGAGGCTGCAATAGACCCTTGGAGACAAGTCGGCTGGAGGATGGTGTATTGAGTCAGGACGCAATTTGAGTGTTCCATCGTCATTAGGAGGCCCTGAACGTTACAATTAACTATCAGTTTTGCGTCCGATTCGAAAAAGTAGACTCACAGGAGAACGACCATAAGGTGCCCGAGGCAGAAATAGACCCATGGAGACAAGTCGGCTGGAGGACGATGTATTGTATCTCGACGCAATTTGAGTGTTCCATCGTAATTAGGAGGCCCTGAACGTAACAATTAACTATCAGTTTTGCGTCCGTTTCGATAAACTAGACTCACAGGAGAACGATCAAAAGGTGCCCGAGGCAGCAATAGACCCATGGAGACAAGTCGGCTAGATGATGATGTATTGAATATCGACGCAATTTGAGTGTTCCATCGTCATTAGGGGGCCCTGAACGTTACAATTAACTATCGGTTTCGCGTCCGATTCGATAATCTAGACTCACAGGAGAACGACCATAAGGTGCCCGAGGCAGCAATAGACCCATGGAGGCAAGTCGGCTGGAGGAAGATATATTGAATCGGGACGCAATTTGAGTGTTCCATCGTCATTAGGAGGCCATGAACGTCACAATGAACGATCAGTTTTGCGTCTGATTCGATAATCTAGACTCACAGGAGAACGACCATAAGGTGCGCGAGGCTGCAATAGACCCTTGGAGACAAGTCGGCTGGAGGATGGTGTATTGAATCAGGACGCAATTTGAGTGTTCCATCGTCATTAGGAGGCCCTGAACGTTACAATTAACTATCAGTTTTGCGTCTGATTCGTAAAAGTAGACTCACAGGAGAACGACCATAAGGTGCCCGAGGCAGCAATAGACCCATGGAGACAAGTCGGCTGGAGGACGATGTATTGTATCTCGACGCAATTTGAGTGTTCCATCGTAATTAGGAGGCCCTGAACGTAACTATTAACTATCAGTTTTGCGTCCGTTTCGATAAACTAGACTCACAGGAGAACGATCAAAAGGTGCCCGAGGCAGCAATAGACCCATGGAGACAAGCCGGCTGGAGGACGATGTATTGAATCTGGACGCAATTAGAGTGTTCCATCGTCATTAGGAGGCCCTGAAAGTTACAATTAACTTTCAGTTTTGCGTCCGATTCGATAATCTAGACTCACAGGAGAACGACCATAGGGTGTCCGAGGCAGCATTAGACCCTTGGAGACAAGTCGGCTAGAGGACGATGTATTGAATCTCGACGCAATTTGAGTGTTCAATCGTCATTAGGAGGCCCTGAACGTTACAATTAACTGTCAGTTTTGCGTCCGATTCGATAATCTAGACTCACAGGAGAACGACCATAAGGTGCCCGAGGCAGCAATAGACCCTTGGAGACAAGCCGGCTGGAGGACGATGTATTGAATCGGGACGCAATTTGAGTGTTCCATCGTCATTAGGAGGCCCTGAACGTTACAATTAACTATCAGTATTGCGTCCGATTCGATAATCTAGACTCACAGGAGAACGAACATAAGGTGCCCGAGGCAGCAATAGACCCTTGGAGACAAGCCGGCGGGAGGACGATGTGTTGAATCTCGACGCAATTTGAGTGTTCCATCGTCATTAAGAGTCCCTGAACGTTACAATTAACGATCAGTTTTGTGTCCGATTCGATAATCTAGACTCACAGGAGAACGACCATAAGGTGCCCGAGGCTGCAATAGACCCTTGGAGACAAGTCGGCTGGAGGACGGTGTATTGAATCAGGACGCAATTTGAGTGTTCCATCGTCATTAGGAGGCCCTGAAAGTTACAATTAACTTTCAGTTTTGCGTCCGATTTGATAATCTAGACTCACAGGAGAACGACCATAAGGTGTCCGAGGCAGCAATAGACCCATGGACACAAGTCGGCTGGATGACGATGTATTGAATCTCGACGCAATTTGAGTGTTCCATCGTCATTAGGGGGCCCTGAACGTTACAATTAACTATCGGTTTCGCGTCCGATTCGCTAATATAGACTCACAGGAGAACGACCATAAGGTGCCCGAGGCAGCAATAGACCCATGGAGACAAGTCGGCTGGAGGAAGATGTATTGAATCGGGACGCAATTTGAGTGTTCCATCGTCATTAGGAGGCCCTGAACGTCACAATGAACGATCAGTTTTGCGTCCGATTCGATAATCTAGACTCACAGGAGAACGACCATAAGGTGCGCGAGGCTGCAATAGACCCTTGGAGACAAGTCGGCTGGAGGACGGTGTATTGAATCAGGACGCAATTTGAGTGTTCCATCGTCATTAGGAGGCCCTGAACGTTACAATTAACTATCAGTTTTGCGTCCGATTCGAAAAAGTAGACTCACAGGAGAACGACCATAAGGTGCCCGAGGCAGAAATAGACCCATGGAGACAAGTCGGCTGGAGGACGATGTATTGTATCTCGACGCAATTTGAGTGTTCCATCGTAATTAGGAGGCCCTGAACGTAACAATTAACTATCAGTTTTGCGTCCGTTTCGATAATCTAGACTCACAGGAGAACGATCATAAGGTGCCCGAGACAGCAATAGACCCATGGAGACAAGCCGGCTGGAGGACGATGTATTGAATCTGGACGCAATTAGAGTGTTCTATCGTCATTAGGAGGCCCTGAAAGTTACAATTAACTTTCAGTTTTGCGTCCGATTCGATAATCTAGACTCACAGGAGAACGACCATAGGGTGTCCGAGGCAGCAATAGACCCTTGGAGACAAGTCGGCTAGAGGACGATGTATTGAATCTCGACGCAATTTGAGTGTTCAATCGTCATTAGGAGGCCCTGAACGTTACAATTAACTGTCAGTTTTGCGTCCGATTCGATAATCTAGACTCACAGGAGAACGACCATAAGGTGCCCGAGGCAGCAATAGACCCATGGAAACAAGCCGGCTGGAGGACGATGTATTGAATCGGGACGCAATTTGAGTGTTCCATCGTCATTAGGAGGCCCTGAACGTTACAATTAACTATCAGTTTTGCGTCCGATTCGAAAAAGTAGACTCACAGGAGAACGACCATAAGGTGCCCGAGGCAGAAATAGACCCATGGAGACAAGTCGGCTGGAGGAAGATGTATTGAATCGGGACGCAATTTGAGTGTTCCATCGTCATTAGGAGGCCCTGAACGTCACAATGAACGATCAGTTTTGCGTCCGATTCGATAATCTAGACTCACAGGAGAACGACCATAAGGTGCGCGAGGCTGCAATAGACCCTTGGAGACAAGTCGGCAGGAGGATGGTGTATTGAATCAGGACGCAATTTGAGTGTTCCATCGTCATTAGGAGGCCCTGAACGTTACAATTAACTATCAGTTTTGCGTCCGATTCGAAAAAGTAGACTCACAGGAGAACGACCATAAGGTGCCCGAGGCAGAAATAGACCCATGGAGACAAGTCGGCTGGAGGACGATGTATTGTACCTCGACGCAATTTGAGTGTTACATCGTAATTAGGAGGCCCTGAAAGTTACAATTAAATTTCAGTTTTGCGTCCGATTCGATAATCTAGACTCACAGGAGAACGACCATAGGGTGTCCGAGGCAGCATTAGACCCTTGGAGACAAGTCGGCTAGAGGACGATGTATTGAATCTCGACGCAATTTGAGTGTTCAATCGTCATTAGGAGGCCCTGAACGTTACAATTAACTGTCAGTTTTGCGTCCGATTCGATAATCTAGACTCACAGGAGAACGACCATAAGGTGCCCGAGGCAGCAATAGACCCTTGGAGACAAGCCGGCTGGAGGACGATGTATTGCATCGGGACGCAATTTGAGTGTTCCATCGTCATTAAGAGGCCCTGAACGTTACAATTAACTATCAGTATTGCGTCCGATTCGATAATCTAGACTCACAGGAGAACGACCATAAGGTGCCCGAGGCAGCAATAGACCCTTGGAGACAAGCCGGCTGGAGGACGATGTATTGAATCGGGACGCAATTAGAGTGTTCCATCGTCATTAGGAGGCCCTGAAAGTTACAATTAACTTTCAGTTTTGCGTCCGATTCGATAATCTAGACTCACAGGAGAACGACCATAGAGTGTCCGAGGCAGCAATAGACCCTTGGAGACAAGTCGGCTAGAGGACGATGTATTGAATCTCGACGCAATTTGAGTGTTCAATCGTCATTAGGAGGCCCTGAACGTTACAATTAACTGTCAGTTTTGCGTCCGATTCGAAAATCTAGACTCACAGGAGAACGACCATAAGGTGCCCGAGGCAGCGGTAGACCCACGGAGACAAGTCGGCTGGAGGACGATGTATTGAATCTCGACGCAATTTGAGAGTTCCATCGTCATTAGGAGGCCCTGAACGTTACAATTAACTATCACTTCGGCGTCCGATTCGATAATCTAGACTCACAGGAGAACGAACTTAAGGTGCCCGAGGCAGCAATAGACCCATGGAGACAAGTCGGCTGGAGGACGATGTATTGAATCTCGACGCAATTTGAGTGTTCCATCGTCATTAAGAGTCCCTGAACGTTACAATTAACTATCAGTTTTGCGTCCGATTCGAAAATCTAGACTCACAGAAAACGACAATAAGGTGCGCGAAGCAGCAATAGACCCCTGAAGACAAGTCGGCTGGAGGACGATGTATTGAATCTCAACGCAATTTTAGTGTTCCATCGTCATTAGGAGGCCCTGAACGTCACAATTAACGATCAGTTTTGTGTCCGATTCGATAATCTAGACTCACAGGAGAACGACCATACGGTGCCCGAGGCTGCAATAGACCCTTGGAGACAAGTCTGCTGGAGGACGGTGTATTGAATCAGGACGCAATTTGAGTGTTCCATCGTCATTAGGAGGCCCTGAACGTTACAATTAACTATCAGTTTTGCGTCCGATTCGAAAAAGTAGACTCACAGGAGAACGACCATAAGGTGCCCGAGGCAGAAATAGACCCATGGAGACAAGTCGGCTGGAGGACGATGTATTGTATCTCGACGCAATTTGAGTGTTCCATCATAATTAGGAGGCCCTGAACGTAACAATTAACTATCAGTTTTGCGTCCGTTTCGATAATCTAGACTCACAGGAGAACGATCATAAGGTGCCCGAGGCAGCAATAGACCCATGGACAAAAGTCGGCTGGATGATGATGTATTGACTCTCGACGCAATTTGAGTGTTCCATCGTCATTAGGGGGCCCTGAACGTTACAATTAACTATCAGTTTTGCGTCCGATTCGATAATCTAGACTCACAGGAGGACGACCATACGGTGCCCGAGGCAGCATTAGACCCATGGAGATAAGTCGGCTGGAGGACGATGTATTGAGTCGGGACGTAATTTGGGTGGTCCATCGTCATTAGGAGGCCCTGAAAGTTACAATTAAATATGAGTTTTGCGTCCGATTCGATAATCTAGACTCACAGGAGAACGACCATAAGGTGCCCGAGGCAGCAATAGACCCATGGACACAAGTCGGCTGGATAACGATGTATTGATTCTCGACGCAATTTGAGTGTTCCATCGTCATTAGGGGGCCCTGAACGTTACAATTAACTTACGGTTTCGCGTCCGATTCGATAATCTAGACTCACAGGAGAACGACCATAAGGTGACCGAGGCAGCAATAGACCCATGGAGTCAAGTCGGCTGGAGGAAGATGTATTGAATCGGGACGCAATTTGAGTGTTCCATCGTCATTAGGAGGCCCTGACCGTCACAATGAACGATCAGTTTTGCGTCCGATTCGATAATCTAGACTCACAGGAGAACGACCATAAGGTGCGCGAGGCTGCAATAGACCCTTGGAGACAAGTCGGCTGGAGGACGGTGTTTTGAATCAGGACGCAATTTGAGTGTTCCATCGTCATTAGGAGGCCCTGAAAGTTACAATTAACTATCAGTTTTGCGTCCGATTCGAAAAAGTAGACTCACAGGAGAACGACCATAAGGTGCCCGAGGCAGAAATAGACCCATGGAGACAAAACGGCTGGAGGACGATGTATTGTATCTCGACGCAATTTGAGTGTTCCATCGTAATTAGGAGGCCCTGAACGTAACAATTAACTATCAGTTTTGCGTCCGTTTCGATAATCTAGACTCACAGGAGAACGATCATAAGGTGCCCGAGACAGCAATAGACCCATGGAGACAAGCCGGCTGGAGGACGATGTATTGAATCTGGACGCAATTAGAGTGTTCCATCGTCATTAGGAGGCCCTGAAAGTTACAATTAACTTTCAGTTTTGCGTCCGATTCGATAATCTAGACTCAAAGGAGAACGACCATAGGGTGTCCGAGGCAGCAATAGACCCTTGGAGACAAGTCGGCTAGAGGACGATGTATTGAATCTCGACGCAATTTGAGTGTTCAATCGTCATTAGGAGGCCCTGAACGTTACAATTAACTGTCAGTTTTGCGTCCGATTCGATAATCTAGACTCACAGGAGAACGAACATAAGGTGCCCGAGGCAGCGGTAGACCCATGGAGACAAGTCGGATGGAGGACGATGTATTGAATCGGGACGCAATGTGAGTGTTCCATCGTCATTAGGAGGCCCGGAACGTTACAATTAACTATCACTTTTGCGTCCGATTCGATAATCTAGACTCACAGGAGAACGAACATAAGGTGGCCGAGGCAGCAATAGACCCATGGAGACAAGTCGGCTGGAGGACGATGAATTGAATCTCGACGCAATTTGAGTGTTCCATCGTCATTAAGAGGCCCTGAACGTTACAATTAACTATCAGTTTTGCGTCCGATTCGAAAATCTAGACTCACAGAAAACGACAATAAGGTGCCCGAAGCAGCAATAGACCCCTGAAGACAAGTCGGCTGGAGGACGATATATTGAATCTCAACGCAATTTGAGTGTTCCATCGTCATTAGGAGGCCATGAACGTTAAATTAACTATCAGTTTTGCGTCAGATTCAATAATGTAGACTCACAGGAGAACGACCATAAGGTGCCCGAGGCAGCAATAGACCCATGGAGACAAGCCGGCTGGAGGACGATGTATTGAATCGGGACGCAATTTCAGTGTTCCACCGTCATTAGGGGGCCCTGAACGTTACAATTAACTATCAGTATTGCGTCCGATTCGATAATCTAGGCTCACGGGAGAACGACCATAAGGTGCCCGAGGCAGCAATAGACCCTAGGAGACAAGTCGGCTGGAGGACGGTGTATTGAATCAGGACGCAATTTGAGTGTTCCATCGTCATTAGGAGGCCCTGAAAGTTACAATTAACTTTCAGTTTTGCGTCCGATTCGATAATATAGACTCACAGGAGAACGACCATAAGGTGTCCGTGGCAGCAATAGACCCATGGACACAAGTCGGCTGGATGACGATGTATTGAATCTCGACGCAATTTGAGTGTTCCATCGTCATTAGGGGGCCCTGAACGTTACAATTAACTATCAGTTTCGCGTCCGATTAGATAATCTAGACTCACAGGAGAACGACCATAAGGTGCCCGAGGCAGCAATAGACCCATGGAGCCAAGTCGGCTGGAGGAAGATGTATTGAATCGGGACGCAATTTGATTGTTCCATCGTCATTAGGAGGCCCTGAACGTTACAATTAACTATCAGTTTTGCGTCCGATTCAAAAATGTGGACTCACAGGAGAACGACCATAAGGTGCCCGAGGCAGCAATAGACCCATGGCGACAAGTATGCTGGAGGAAGATGTATGGATCTCGACGCAATTTGAGTGTCCCATCGTAATTAGGAGGCCCTGAAGGATACAATTAACTATCAGTTTTGCGTCCGTCTCGATAGTCTAGACTCACAGGAGAACGACCATAAGGTGCCCGAGGCAGCAATAGACCCATGGACACAAGTAGGCTGGATGATGATGTCTTGAATCTCGACGCAATTTGGGTGTTCCATCGTCATTAGGAGGCCCTGAACGTTACAATTAACTATCAGGTTTGCGTCCGATTCGATAATCTAGACTCACAGGAGAACGACCATAAGGTGCCCGTTGCAGCATTAGACCCATGGAGACAAGTCGGCTGGAGGACAATGTATTGAGTCGGGACGTAATATGGGTGGTCCATCGTCAACAGGAGGCCCTGAACGTTACAATTAAATATCAGTTTTGCGTCCGATTCGATAATCTAGACTCACAGGAGAACGACCATAAGGTGCCCGAGGCAGCAATAGACCCACGAAGACAAGTCGACTGGAGGACGATGTATTGAATCTCGACGCAATTTCAGTGTTCCATCGTCATTAGGAGGCCCTGAACGTTACAATTAACTATCAGTTTTGCGTCCGATTCGAAAATCTAGACCCACAGGAGAACGACCATAACGTGCCCGAGGCAGCAATAGACCCATGGAGACAAGTCGGATGGAGGATAATGTATTGAATCTCGACGCAATTTGAGTGCTCCATCGTCTTTAGGAGGCCCTGAACGTTACAATTAACTATTAGTTTTGCGTCCGATTCGAAATGACTCACAGGAGAACGACCATAAGGTGCCCGAGGCAGCAATAGACCCATGGAGAGAAGTCGGCTGGAGGACGATGTTTTGAATCGGGACGCCATTTGAGTGTTCCATCGTCATTAGTAGGCCCTGAATGTTACAATAAACTATCAGTTTTGCGTCCGATTTGATAATCTAGACTCACAGGAGAACGACCTTAAGGTGTCCGAGGCAGCAATAGACCCATGGAGACAAGTCGGCTGGAGAACGATGTATTGAATCGGGACGCAATTAGAGTGTTCCATCGTCATTAGGAGGCTGTGAACGTTACAATTAACTATCAGTTTTGCGGGCGATTTGATATTCTAGACTCACAGGAGAACGACCATAAGGTTCCCAAGGCAGCAACAGACCCATGGAGACAAGTCGGCTGAAGGACGATGTATTGAATCTCGACGCAATTTGAGTGTTCAATCGTCATTAGGAGGCCCTGAACGTTACAATTAACTATCAGTTTTGCGTCCGATTCGATAATCTAGACTCACAGGAGAACGACCATAAGGTGCCCGAGGCAGCAATAGACCCAAGGAGACAAGTAGGCTGGAGGACGATGTATTGAATCTCGACGCAATTTGAGTGTTCCATCGTCATTAAGAGGCCCTGAACGTTACAATTAACTATCAGTTTTGCGTCCGATTCGAAAATCTAGACTCACAGAGAACGACAATATGGTGCCCGAAGCAGCAATAGACGCATGAAGACAAGTCGGCTGC
Source organism: Schistocerca cancellata (assembly GCF_023864275.1). Classification (NCBI taxonomy): domain Eukaryota; kingdom Metazoa; phylum Arthropoda; class Insecta; order Orthoptera; family Acrididae; genus Schistocerca; species Schistocerca cancellata. The sequence goes on along the minus strand of NC_064634.1, from coordinate 459,341,773 downwards.
AGGACGATGTATTGAATCTCAACGCAATTTGAGTGTTCCATCGTCATTAGGAGGCCCTGAACGTTACAATTAACTATCAGTTTTGCGTCCGATTCGATAATCTACTCACAGGAGAACGACCATAAGGTGCCCGAGGCAGCAATAGACCCATGGAGACAAGCCGGCTGGAGGACGAGGTATTGAATCGGGACGCAATTTGAGTGTTCCATCGTCATTAGGAAGCCCTGAACGTTACAATTAACTATCAGTATTGCGTCCGATTCGATAATCTAGACTCACAGGGGAACGACCATAAGGTGCCCGAGGCAGCAATAGACCCTTGGAGACAAGTCGGCTGGAGGGCGGTGTATTGAATCAGGACGCAATTTGAGTGTTCCATCGTCATTAGGAGGCCCTGAACGTTACAATTAACTATCAGTTTTGCGTCCGATTCGATAATCTAGACTCACAGGAGTTCGACCATAAGGTGTCCGAGGCAGCAATAGACCCATGGACACAAGTCGGCTGGATGGCGATGTATTGAATCGGGACGCAATTTGAGTGTTCCATCGTCATTAGGGGGCCCTGAACGTTACAATTAACTATCAGTTTCGCGTCCGATTCGATAATCTAGACTCACAGGAGAACGACCATAAGGTGCCCGAGGCAGCAATAGACCCATGGAGACAAGTCAGCTGGAAGAAGATGCATTGAATCGGGACGCAATTTGAGTGTTCCATCGTCATTAGGAGGCCCAGAGCGTCACAATTAACTATCAGTCTTGCGTCCGATTCGATAATCTATACTCACAGGAGAACGACCATAAGGTGCCCGAGGCAGCAATAGACCCATGGAGACAAGTCGCCTGGAGGACGATGTATTGAATCTCGACGCAATTTGAGTGTTCCATCGTCATTTGGAGGCCCTGAATGTTACAATTAACTATCAGTTTTGCGTCCGATTCGAAAATCTAGACTCACAGGAGAACGAACATAAGGTGCCCGAGGCAGCAATAGACCCATGGAGACAAGACGGCTGGAGGACGATGTATTGAATCTCAACGCTATTTGAGTGTTCCATCGTCATTAGGAGGCCCAGAGCGTCACAATTAACTATGAGTTTTGCGTCCGATTCGATAATCTATACTCACAGGAGGACGACCATAAGGTGCCCGAGGCAGCAATAGACCCATGGAGACAAGTCGCCTGGAGGACGATGTATTGAATCTCGACGCAATTTGAGTGTTCCATCGTCATTAGGAGGCCCTGAACATTACAATTATCTATCAGTTTTGCGTCCGATACGATAATCTAGACTCACAGGAGAACGAACATAAGGTGCCCGAGGCAGCAATAGACTCATGGAGACAAGTCGGCTGGAGGACGATGTATTGAATCGGGAGGATTTGAGTGTTCCATCGTCATTAGGAGGCCCTGAACGTTACAATTAACTATCAGTATTGCGGGCGATTCGATATTCTAGACTCACAGGAGAACGACCATAAGGTGCCCAAGGCAGCAACAGACCCATGGAGACAAGTCGGCTTAAGGACGATGTATTAAATCTCGACGCAATTTGAGTGTTCAATCGTCATTAGGAGGCCCTGAACGTTACAATTAACTATCAGTTTTGCGTCCGATTCGAAAATCTAGACTCACAGAGAACGACAATATGGTGCCCGAAGCAGCAATAGACCAATGAAGACAAGTCGGCTGCAGGACGATGTATTAAATCTCAACGCAATTTGAGTGTTCCATCGTCATTAGGAGGCCCTGAGCGTTACAATTAACTAACAGTTTTGCGCCCGATTATATAATCTAGACTCACAGGAGAACGACCATAAGGTGCCCGATGCAGCAATAGACCCATGGAGACAAGCCGGCTGGAGGACGATGTATAGAATCGGGACGCAATTTGAGTGTTCAATCGACATTAGGAGGCCCTGAACGTTACAATTAACTATCAGTTTTGCGTCCGATTCGATAATCTAGACTCACAGAGAACGACAATATGGTGCCCGAAGCAGCAATAGACCCATGAAGACAAGTCGGCTGCAGGACGATGTATTGAATCTCAACGCAATTTGAGTGTTCCATCGTCATTTGGAGGCCCTGAGCGTTTCAATTAACTATCAGTTTTGCGTCCGATTCGATATACTAGACTCACAGGAGAACGACCATAAGGTGCCCGAGGCAGCAATAGACCCATGGAGACAAGCCGGCTGGAGGACGATGTATTGAATCGGGACGCAATTTGAGTGTTCCATCGTCATTAGGAGGCCCTGAACGTTACAGTTAACTATCAGTATTGCGTCCGATTCGATAATCTAGACTCACAGGAGAACGAGCATAAGGTGCCCGAGGCAGCAACAGACCCATGGAGACAAGTCGGCTGAAGGACGATGTATTGAATCTCGACGCAATTTGAGTGTTCCATCGTCATTAAGAGGCCCTGAACGTTACAATTAACTATCAGTTTTGCGTCCGATTCGAAAATCTAGACCCACAGAGAACGACAATATGGTGCCCGAAGCAGCAATAGACCCATGAAGACAAGTCGGCTGCAGGACGATGTATTGAATCTCAACGCAATTTGAGTGTTCCATCGTCATTAGGAGGCCCTGAGCGTTACAATTAACTATCTGTTTTGCGTCCGATTCGATAATCTAGACTCACAGGAGAACGACCATAAGGTGCCCGAGGCAGCAATAGACCCATGGAGACAAGCCGGCTGGAGGACGATGTATTGAATCGGGACGCAATTTGAGTGTTCCATCGTCATTAGGAGGCCCTGAACGTTGCAATTAACTATCAGTTTTGCGTCCGATTCGATAATCTAGACTCACAGGAGAACGACAATAAGGTGCCCAAGGCAGCAACAGACCCATGGAGACAAGTCGGCTGAAGGACGATGTATTGAATCTCGACGCAATTTGAGTGTTCAATCGTCATTAGGAGGCCCTGAACGTTACAATTAACTATAAGTTTTGCGTCCGATTCGATAATCTAGACTCACAGGAGAACGACCATAAGGTGCCCGAGGCAGCAATAGACCCATGGACACAAGTCGGCTGGATGACGATGTATTGAATCTCGACGCAATTTGAGTGTTCCATCGTCATTAGGGGGCCCTGAACGTTACAATTAACTATCAGTTTCGCGTCCGATTCGATAATCTAGACTCACAAGAGAACGACCATAAGGTGCCCAAGGCAGCAATAGACCCATGGAGACAAGTCGGCTGGAGGAAGATGCATTGAATCGGGACGCAATTTGAGTGTTCCATCGTCATTAGGAGGCCCAGAGCGTCACAATTAACTATCAGTCATGCGTCCGATTCGATAATCTATACTCACAGGAGAACGACCATAAGGTGCCCGAGGCAGCAACAGACAAATGGAGACAAGTCGCCTGGAGGACGATGTATTGAATCTCGACGCAATTTGAGTGTTCCATCGTCATTAGGAGGCCCTGAATGTTACAATTAACTATCAGTTTTGCGTCCGATTCGATAATCTAGACTCACAGGAGAACGACCATAAGGTGAACGAGGCAGCAATAGACCCATGGAGACAAGACGGCTGGAGGACGATGTATTGAATCTCAACGCTATTTGAGTGTTCCATCGTCATTAGGAGGCCCAGAGCGTCACAATTAACTATCAGTCTTGCGTCCGATTCGATAATCTATACTCACAGGAGAACGACCATAAGGTGCCCGAGGCAGCAATAGACCCATGGAGACAAGTCGCCTGGAGGACGATGTATTAAATCTCGACGCAATTTGAGTGTTCCATCGTCATTGGGAGGCCCTGAACGTTACAATTATCTATCAGTTTTGCGTCCGATACGATAATCTAGACTCACAGGAGAACGACCATAAGGTGCCCGAGGCAGCAATAGACTCATGGAGACAAGTCGGCTGGAGGACGATGTATTGAATCTGGACGCAATTTGAGTGTTCCATCGTCATTAGGAGGCCCTGAACGTTACAATTATCTATCAGTTTGCGTCCGATACGATAATCTAGACTCACAGGAGAACGACCATAAGGTGCCCGAGGCAGCAATAGACTCATGGAGACAAGTCGGCTGGAGGACGATGTATTGAATCTCAACGGAATTTTAGTGTTCCATCGTCATTAGGAGGCCCTGAACGTTACAATTAACTATCAGTTTTGCGTCCGATTCGAAAATCTAGACTCACAGAGAACGACAATATGGTGCCCGAAGCAGCAATAGTCCCATGAAGACAAGTCGGCTGCAGGACGATGTATTGAATCTCAACGCAATTTGAGTGTTCCATCGTCATTAGGAGGCCCTGAGCGCTACAATTAACTATCTGTTTTGCGTCCGATTCCATAATCTAGACTCACAGGAGAACGACCATAAGGTGCCCGAGGCAGCAATAGACCCATGGAGACAAGTCGGCTGGAGGAAGATGTATTGAATCGGGACGCAATTTGAGTCTTCCATCGTCATTAGGAGAACCTGAACGTCACAATGAACTATCAATTTTGCGTCCGATTCGATAATCAAGACTCACAGGAGAACGACAATAAGGTGCCCGAGGCTGCAATAGACCCATGGAGACAAGTCGGCTGGAGGACGATGTATTGAATCTCGACGCAATTTGAGTGTTCCATCGTAATTAGGAGGCCCTGAACGTAACAATTAACTATCAGTTTTGCGTCCGATTCGATAATCTAGACTCACAGGAGAACGACCATAAGCTGCCCGAGGCAGCAATAGACCCATGGACACAAGTCGGCTGGATGACGATGTATTGAATCTCGACGCAATTTGAGTGTTCCATCGTCATTAGGAGGCTCTGAACGCTACAATTAACTATCAGTTTCGCGTCCGATTCGATAATCTAGACTCACAGGAGAACGACCATAAGGTGCCAGAGGCAGCAATAGACACATGGAGACAAGTCGCCTGGAGGAAGATGCATTGAATCGGGACGCAATTTGAGTGTTCCATCGTCATTAGGAGGCCCAGAGCGTCACAATTAACTATTAGTCTTGCGTCCGATTCGATAATCTATACTCACAGGAGAACGACCATAAGGTGCCCGAGGCAGCAATAGACCCATGGAGACAAGTCGCCTGGAGGACGATGTATTGAATCTCGACGCAATTTGAGTGTTCCATCGTCATTAGGAGGCCCTGAATGTTACAATTAACTATCAGTTTTGCGTCCGATTCGAAAATCTAGACTCACAGGAGAACGACCATAAGGTGCCCGAGGCAGCAATAGACCCATGGAGACAAGACGGCTGGAGGACGGTGTATTGAATCTCGACGCAATTTCAGTGTTCCATCGTCATTAGGAGGATATGAGCGTTTCAATTAACTATCAGTTTTGCGTCCGATTCGATAATCAAGACTCACAGGAGAGCGACCATAAGGTGTCCGAGGCAGCAGTAGACCCATGGAGACAAGTCGGCTGGAGGACGATGTATTGAATCGGGACGCAATTTGAGTGTTCCATCGTCATTAGGAAGCCCTGAACGTTACAATTAACTATCAGATTTGCATCCGATTCAATATTCTAGACTCACAGGAGAACGACCATAAGGTGACCGAGGCGGCAACAGACCCATGGAGAAAAGTCGGCTGGAGGACGATGTATTGAATCTCGACACAATTTGAGTGTTCCATCGTCATTAGGAGGCCCTGAAAGTTACAATTAACTATCAGTTTTGCATCCGATTCGATAATCTAGACTCACAGGAGAACGACCATAAGGTGCCCGAGGCAGCAATAGACCCATGGAGAAAAGTCGGCTGGAGGACGATGTATTGAATCTCGACGCAATTTGAGTGGTCCATCGTCATTAGGAGGCCCTGAGCGTTACAATTAACTATCAGTTTTGCGTCCGATTCGATAATCTAGACTCACAGGAGAACGACCATAAGGTGGCCGAGGCAGCAATAGACCCATGAAGAGAAGTCGGCTGGAAGACGATGTATTGAATCGGGACGCAATTTGAGTGTTCCATCGTCATTAGGAGGCGCTGAACGTTACAATTATCTATCAGTTTTGCGTCTGATACGATAATCTAGACTCACAGGAGAACGACCATAAGGTGCCCGAAGCAGCAATGGACCCATGAAGACAAGTCGGCTGGAGGCCGATGTATGGAATCTCAACGCAATTTGAGTGTTCCATCGTCATTAGGAGGCCCTGAGCGTTTCAATTAACTATCAGTTTTGCGTCCGATTCGATAATCTAGACTCACAGGAGAACGACCATAAGGTGCCCGAGGCAGCAATAGACTCATGGAGACAAGTCGGCTGGAGGACGATGTATTGAATCTCAACGGAATTTTAGTGTTCCATCGTCATTAGGAGGCCCTGAACGTTACAATTAACTATCGGTTTTGCGTCCGATTCGATAATTTAGACTCACAGGAGAACGACCATAAGGCGCCCGAGCAGCAATAGACCCTTGGAGACAAGACGGCTGGAGGACGATGTATTGAATCTCGACGCAATTTGAATGTTCCATCGTCATTAGGAGGCCCTGAACGTTACAATTAACTATCAGTTTTGCGTCCGATTCGATAATCTAGACTCACAGGAGAACGACCATAAGGTGCCCGAGGCCGCAATAGACCATTGGACACAAGTCGGCTGGATGACGATGTATTGAATCGGGACGCAATTTGAGTGTTCCATCGTCATTACGAGGCCCTGAACGTTACAATTAACCATCAGTTTTGCGTCCGATTAGATAATCTAGACTCACAGGAGAACGACATTAAGGTGCCCGAGGCAGCAATAGACCCATGGAGACAAGCCGGCTGGAGGACGATGTATTGAATCTCAATGCAATTTGAGTGTTCCATCGTCATTAGGAGGCCCTGAACGTTACAATTAACTATCAGTTTTGCGTCCGATTCGATAATCTAGACTCACAGGAGAACGACCATAAGGTGCCCGAGGCAGCAATAGACCCATGAAGACAAGTCGGCTGGAGAACGATGTATTGAATCGGGACGTAATTTGAGTGTTCCATCGTTATTAGGAGGCCCTGAACGTTACAATTATCTATCAGTTTTGCGTCCGATACGATAATCTAGACTCACAGCAGAACGACCATAAGGTGCCCGTGGGTGCAATAGACCCATGGAGACAAGTCGGCTGGAGGACGATGTATTGAATCTCGACGCAATTTTAGTGTTCCATCGTCATTAGGAGACCCTGAGCGTTTCAATTAACTATCAGTTTTGCGTCCGATTCGATAATCTAGACTCACAGGGCAACGACCATAAGGTGCCCGAAGCAGCAATAGACCCATGGAGACAAGTCGGCTGGAGGACGATGTATTGAATCGGGACGCAATTTGAATGTTCCATCGTCATTAGGAGGCCCTGAACGTCACAATTTACTATCAGTTTTGCGTCCAATTCGATAATCTACACGCACAGGAGAACGACCATAAGATGCCCGAGGCAGCAATAGACCCATGAAGACAAGTCGGCTGGAGGACGATGTATTGAATCTCAACGCAATTTGAGTGTTCCAACGTCAATAGGAGGCCCTGAGCGTTTCAATTAACTATCAGTTTTGCGTCCGATTCGATAATCTAGACTCACAGGAGAACGACCATACGGTGCCAGAGGCAGCAATAGACTCATGGAGACAAGTCGGCTGGAGGACGATGTATTGAATCTCGACGCAATTTGAGTGTTCCATCGTCATTAGGAGGCCCTGAACGTTACAATTAACTATCAGTTTTGCGTCCGATTCGATAATCTCGACTCACAGCAGAACGACCATAAGGTGCCCGTGGCAGCAATAGACCCATGGAGACAAGACGGCTGGAGGACGATGTATTGAATCTCGACGCAATTTCAGTGTTCCATCGTCATTAGGAGGCCCTGAGCGTTTCAATTAACTATCAGTTTTGCGTCCGATTCGATAATCTAGACTCAGAAGAGAACGACCATAAGGTGTCCGAGGCAGCAATAGACCCATGGAGACAAGTCGGCTGGAGGACGATGTATTGAATTGGGACGCAATTTGAGTGTTCCATCGTCATTAGGAGGCCCTGAGCGTTTCAATTAACTATCAGTTTTGCGTCCGATTCGATAATCTAGACTCAGAAGAGAACGACCATAAGGTGCCCGAGGCCGCAATAGATCCATGGAGACAAGTCGGCTGGAGGACGGTGTGTTGAATCTCAACGCAATTTGAGTGTTCCATCGTCATTAGGAGGCCCTGATCGTTTCAATTAACTATCAGTTTTGCGTCCGATTCGATAATCTAGACTCACAGGAGAACGACCATAAGGTGTCCGAGGCAGCAATAGACCCATGGAGACAAGTCGGCTGGAGGACGATGAATTGAATCGGGACGCAATTTGAGTGTTCCATCGTCATTAGGAGGCCCTGAACGTTACAATTAACTATAAGTTTTGCGCCCGATTCGATAATCTAGACTCACAGGAGAACGACCATAAGGTACCCGAGGCGGCAACAGACCCATGGAGATAAGTCGCCTGGAGGACGATGTATTGAATCTCGACACAATTTGAGTGTTCCATCGTCATTAGCAGGCCATGAACGTTACAATTAACTATCAGTTTTGCGTCCGATTCGATAATCTAGTCTCACAGGAGAACGACCATAATGTGCCCGAGGAAGCAATAGACTCATGGAGACAAGTCGGCTGGAGGACGATGTATTGAATCTCGACGCAATTTTAGTGTTCCATCGTCAATAGGAGGCCCTGAGCGTTTCAATTAACTATCAGTTTTTCGTCCGATTCGATAATCTAGACTCACAGGAGAACGACCATACGGTGCCAGAGGCAGCAAAAGACTCATGGAGACAAGTCGGCTGGAGGACGATGTATTGAATCTCAACGGAATTTTAGTGTTCCATCGTCATTAGGAGGCCCTGAACGTTACAATTAACTAAGTTTTGCGTCCGATTCGATAATCTAGACTCACAGCAGAACGACAATAAGGTGCCCGTGGCAGCAATACACCCATGGAGACAAGTCGGCTGGAGGACGATGTATTGAATCTCAACGCAATTTCAGTGTTCCATCGTCATTAGGAGGCCCTGAGCGTTTCAATTAACTATCAGTTTTGCGTCCGATTCGATAATCTAGACTCACAGGAGAACGACCATAAGGTGTCCGAGGCAGCAATAGACCCATGGAGACAAGTCGGCTGGAGGACGATGAATTGAATCGGGACGCAATTTGAGTGTTCCATCGTCATTAGGAGGCCCTGAACGTTACAATTAACTATCAGTTTTGCGTCCGATTCGATAATCTAGACTCACAGGAGAACGACCATAAGGTGCCCGAGGCAGCAATAGATCCATGGAGACAAGTCGGTTGGAGGACGATGTATTGAATCTCGACGCAATTTGAGTGTTCCATCGTCATTAGGAGGCCCTGAGCGTTTCAATTAACTATCAGTTTTGCGTCCGATTCGATAATGTAGACTAACAGGAGAGTGACAATAACGTGCCCGAAACAGCAATAGACCCATGGAGACAAGTCGGCTGGAGGACAACGTATTGAATCGGGACGCAATTTGAGTGTTCCATCGTCATTAGGAGGTCCTGACCGTTACAATTAACTATCTTTTTTGCGTCCGATTCGATAATCTAGACTCACAGGAGAACGACCATACGGCGCCCGAGCAGTAATAGACCCTTGGAGGCAAGTCGGCTGGAGGACGATGTATTGAATCTCGACGCAATTTGAGTGTTCCATCGTCATTAGGAGGCCCTGAACGTTACAATTAACTATCAGTTTTGCGTCCGATTCGATAATCTAGACTCACAGGAGAACGACCATAAGGTGCCGGAGGCCGCAATAGACCAATGTACACAAGTCGGCTGGATGACGATGTATTGAATCGGGACGCAATTTGAGTGTTCCATCGTCATTAGGGGGCCCTGAACGTTACAATTAACTATCAGTTTTGCGTCCGATTCGATAATCTAGACTCACAGGAGAACGACCATAAGGTGCCCGATGCAGCAATGTACTCATGGAGACAAGTCGGCTGGAGGACGATGTATTGAATCGGGACGCAATTTGAATGTTCCATCGTCATTAGGAGGCCCTGAACGTCACAATTTACTATCAGTTTTGCGTCCGATTCGATAATCTACACTCACAGGAGAACGACAATAAGGTGCCCGAGGCACCAATAGACCCATGAAGACAAGTCGGCTGGAGGACGATGTATTGAATCTGGACGCAATTTAAGTGTTCTATCGTCATTAGGAGGCCCTGAACGTTACAATTAACTATCAGTTTTGCGTCCGATTCGATAATCTAGACTCACAGGGCAACGACCATAAGGTGCCCGAGGCCGCAATAGATCCATGGAGACAAGTAGGCTGGAGGACGATGTGTTGAATCACAACGCAATTTGAGTGTTCCATCGTCATAAGGAGGCCCTGAGCGTTTCAATTAACTATCAGTTTTGCGTCCGATTCGATAATCTGGACTCACAGGAGAACGACCATAAGGTGCCCGAGGCAGCAATAGACTCATGGAGGCAATTCGGCTGGAGGACGATGTATTGAATCTGAACGGTATTTTAGAGTTCCATCGTCATTAGGAGGCCCTGAACGTTACAATTAACTATCAGTTTTGCGTCCGATTCGATAATCTAGACTCACAGGAGAACGACCATAAGATGCCCGAGGCAGCAATAGACCCGTGAGGACAAGTCGGCTGGGGGACGATGTATTGAATCTCGACGCAATTTGAGTGTTCCATCGTCATTAGGAGGCCCTGAACGTTACAATTAACTATCAGTTTTGCGTTCGATTCGATAATCTAGACTCACAGGAGTACGACCATAAGGTGCCCGTGGCAGCAATTGACCCATAGAGACAAGTCGGCTGGAGGACGGTGTATTACTCTCGACGCAATTTCAGTGTTCCATCGTCATTAGGAGGCCCTGAGCGATTCCATTAACTATCAGTTTTGCGTCCGATTCGATAATCTAGACTCACAGGAGGACGACCATAAGGTGTCCGAGGCAGCAATATACCCATGGAGACAAGTCGGCTGGAGGACGATGTATTGAATCGGGACGCAATTTGAGTGTTCCATCGTCATTAGGAGGCCCTGAACGTTACAATTACCTATCAGATTTGCGTCCGATTCGATATTCTAGACTCACAGGAGAACGACCATAAGGTGCCCGAGGCGGCAACAGACCCATGGAGACAAGTCGGCTGGAGGACGAAATATTGAATCTCGACACAATTTGAGTGTTCCATCGTCATTAGGAGGCCCTGAACGTTACAATTAACTATCAGTTTTGCGTCCGATTCGATAATCTAGACTCACAGGAGAACGACCATAAGGTGCCCGAGTCGGCAACAGACCCATGGAGACAAGTCGGCTGGAGGAGGATGTATTGAATCTCGACACAATTTGAGTGTTCCATCGTCATTAGGAGGCCCTGAACGTTACAATTATCTATCAGTTTTGCGTCCAATACGATAATCTAGACTCACAGGAGAACGACCATAAGGTGCCCGAAGCAGCAATGGACCCATGATGACAAGTCGGCTGGAGGCCGATGTATTGAATCTCAACACAATTTGAGTGTACCATCGTCATTAGGAGGCCCCGAGCGTTTCAATTAACTATCAGTTTTACGTCCGATTCGATAATCTAGACTCACAGGAAAACGACCATAAGGTGCCTGAGGCAGCAATAGACACATGGAGACAAGTCAGCTGGAGGACGATGTATTGAATCTCAACGGAATTTTAGTGTTCCATCGTCATTAGGAGGCCCTGAACGTTACAATTAACTATCAGTTTTGCGTCCGATTCGATAATCTAGACTCACAGGAGAACGACCATAAGGTGCCCGTGGGTGCAATAGACCCATGGAGACAAGTCGGCTGGAGGACGATGTATTGAATCTCGACGCAATTTTAGTGTTCCATCGTCATTAGGAGGCCCTGAGCGTTTCAATTAACTATCAGTTTTGCGTCCTATTCGATAATCTAGACTCACAGGGCAACGACCATAAGGTGCCCGAAGCAGCAATAGACCCATGGAGACAAGTCGGCTGGAGGACGATGTATTGAATCGGGACGCAATTTGAATGTTCCATCGCCATTAGGAGGCCCTGAACGTCACAATTTACTATCAGTTTTGCGTCCAATTCGATAATCTACACGCACAGGAGAACGACCATAAGATGCCCGAGGCAGCAATAGACCCATGAAGACAAGTCGGCTGGAGGACGATGTATTGAATCTCAACGCAATTTGAGTGTTCCAACGTCAATAGGAGGCCCTGAGCGTTTCAATTAACTATCAGTTTTGCGTCCGATTCGATAATCTAGACTCACAAGAGAACGACCATACGGTGCCAGAGGCAGCAATAGACTCATGGAGACAAGTCGGCTGGAGGACGATGTATTGAATCTCGACGCAATTTGAGTGTTCCATTGTCATTAGGAGGCCCTGAACGTTACAATTAACTATCAGTTTTGCGTCCGATTCGATAATCTCGACTCACAGCAGAACGACCATAAGGTACCCGTGGCAGCAGTAGACCCATGGAGACAAGACGGCTGGAGGACGATGTATTGAATCTCGACGCAATTTCAGTGTTCCATCGTCATTAGGAGGCCCTGAGCGTTTCAATTAACTATCAGTTTTGCGTCCGATTCGATAATCTAGACTCAGAAGAGAACGACCATAAGGTGTCCGAGGCAGCAATAGACCCATGGAGACAAGTCGGCTGGAGGACGATGTATTGAATCGGGACGCAATTTGAGTGTTCCATCGTCATTAGGAGGCCATGAACGTTACAATTAACTATCAGATTTGCGACCGATTCGATATTCTAGACTCACAGGAGAACGACCATGAGGTGCCCGAGGCGGCAACAGACCCATGGAGATAAGTCGGCTGGAGGACGACGTATTGATTCTCGACACAATTTGAGTGTTCCATCGTCATTAGGAGGCCCTGAACGTTACAATTAACTATCAGTTTTGCGTCCGATTCGATATTCTAGACTCACAGGAGAACGACCATAAGGAGCCCGAGGCGGCAACAGACCCATGGAGACAAGTCGGCTGGAGGACGAAATATTGAATCTCGACACAATTTGAGTGTTCCATCGTCATTAGGAGGCCCTGAGCGTTTCAATTTACTATCAGTTTTGCGTCCGATTCGATAATCTAGACTCACAGGAGAACGACAATAAGGTGCCCGAAGCAGCATACACCCATGGAGACAAGTCGGCTGGAGGACGATGTATTGAATCGGGACGCAATTTGAGCGTTCCAACGTCATTAGGAGGCCCTGAACGTTACAATTAACTATCAGTTTTGCGTCCGATTCGATAATGTAGACTCACAGGAGAACGAACATAAGGCGCCCGAGCAGCAATAGACCCTTGGAGACAAGTCGGCTGGAGGACGATGTATTGAATCTCGACGCAATTTGAGTGTTCCATCGTCATTAAGAGGCCGTCAACGTTACAATTAACTATCAGTTTTGCGTCCGAAACGATAATCTAGACTCACAGCAGAACGACCATAAGGTGCCCGAGGCCGCAATAGAGCAATGGACACAAGTCGGCTGGATGACGATGTATTGAATCGGGACACAATTTGAGTGTTCCATCGTCATTAGGGGGCCCTGAACGTTACAATTAACCATTAGTTTTGCGTCCGATTCGATAATCTAGACTCACAGGGCAACGACCATAAGGTGCCCGAGGCCGCAATAGATCCATGGAGACAAGTCGGCTGGAGGACGGTATGTTGAATCTCAACGCAATTTGATTGTTCCGTCGTCATTAGGAGGCCCTGATCGTTTCAATTAACTATCAGTTTTGCGTCCGATTCGATAATCTAGACTCACAGGAGAACGGCCATAAGGTGCCCGTGGCAGCAATAGACCCATGGATACAAGTCGGCTGGAGGACGATGTATTGAATCTCGACGCAATTTCAGTGTACCATCGTCATTAGGAGGCCCTGAGCGATTCAATTAACTATTAGTTTTGCGTCCGATTCGATAATCTAGACTCACAGGAGAACGACTATAAGGTGCCCGAGGCAGCAATAGACCCATGGAGATAAGTCGGCTAGAGGACGATGTATTGAATCGGGAGGCAATTTGAGTGTTCCATCGTCATTAGGAGGCCCTGAACATTACAATTAACTATCAGTTTTGCGGCCGATTCGATATTCTAGACTCACAGGAGAACGACCATAAGGTGCCCGAGGCGGCAACAGACCCACGGAGACAAGTCGGCTGGAGGACGATGTATTGAATCTCGACACAATTTGAGTGTTCCATCGTCATTAGGAGGCACTGAACGGAACAATTAACTATCAGTTTTACGTCCGATTTGATAAGCTAGACTCACAAGAGAACGACCATAAGGTGCCCGAGGCAGCAATAGACCCATGGAGACAAGTTGGCTGGAGGACGATGTATTGAATCTCGACGCAATGTGAGTGTTCCATCGTCATTAGGAGGCCCTGAGCGTTTCAATTAACTATCAGTTTTGCGTCCGATTCGATAATCTAGACTCACAGAAGAACGACCATAGGGTGCCCGAGGCAGCAATAGACCCATGGAGACAAGTCGCCTGGAGGACGATGTATTGAATCGGGACGCAATTTGAGTGTTCCATCGTCATTACGTGGCCTTGAATGTTACAATTATCTATCAGTTTTGCGTCCGATTCGAAAATCTAGACTCACAGGAGAACGACAATAACGTGCCCGAGGCAGCAATAGACCCATGGAGACAAGATGGCTGGAGGACGATGTATTGATTCTCAACGCAATTTGAGTGTTCCATCGTCATTAGGAGGCCCTGAACGTTACAATTAACTATCAGTTTTGCGTCCGATTCTATAATATAGACTCACAGGAGAACGACCATAAGGTGCCCTAAGCAGCAATAGACCCATGAAGACAAGTCGGCTGGAGAACGATGTACTGAATCGGGACGCAATTTGAGTGTTCCATCGTCATTAGGAGGCCTTGAACGTTACAATTATCTATCAGTTTTGCGTCCGATACGATAATCTAGACTCACAGGAGAACGACCATAAGGTGCCCGAGGCAGCATTGGACCCATGAAGACAAGTCGGCTGGAGGACTATGTATTGAATCTCGACGCGATTTGAGTGTTCCATCGCCATTAAGATGGCCTGAACGTTACAATTAACTATCAGTTTTGCGTCCGATTCGATAATCTAGACTCACAGAAGAACGACCATAAGGTGCCCGAGGCAGCAATAGACCCATGGAGACAAGTCGCCTGGAGGACGATGTATTGAATCGGGACGCAATTTGAGTGTTCCATCGTCATTACGAGGCCTTGAATGTTACAATTATCTATCAGTTTTGCGTCCGATTCGAAAATCTAGACTCACAGGAGAACGACAATAACGTGCCCGAGGCAGCAATAGACCCATGGAGACAAGACGGCTGGAGGACGATGTATTGATTCTCAACGCAATTTGAGTGTTCCATCGTCATTAGGAGGCCCTGAACGTTACAATTAACTATCAGTTTTGCGTCCGATTCTATAATCTAGACTCACAGGAGAACGACCATAAGGTGCCCTAAGCAGCAATAGACCCATGAAGACAAGTCGGCTGGAGAACGATGTACTGAATCGGGACGCAATTTGAGTGTTCCATCGTCATTAGGAGGCCTTGAACGTTACAATTATCTATCAGTTTTGCGTCCGATACGATAATCTAGACTCACAGCAGAACGACCATAAGGTGCCCGAGGGAGCATTGGACCCATGAAGACAAGTCGGCTGGAGGACTATGTATTGAATCTCGACGCGATTTGAGTGTTCCATCGCCATTAAGATGGCCTGAACGTTACAATTAACTATCAGATTTGCGTCCGATTCGATAATCTAGACTCACAGCAGAACGACCATAAGGTGCCCGAGGCCGCAATAGACCAATGGACACAAGTCGGCTGGGTGACGATGTATTGAATCGGGCCGCAATTTGGGTGTTCCATCGTCATTAGGGGGCCCTGAACGTTACAATTAACCATTAGTTTTGCGTCCGATTCGATAATCTAGACTCACAGGGCAACGACCATAAGGTGCCCGAGGCCGCAATAGATCCATGGAGACAAGTCGGCTGGAGGACGGTGTGTTGAATCTCAACGCAATTTGATTGTTCCGTCGTCATTAGGAGGCCCTGATCGTTTCAATTAACTATCAGTTTTGCGTCCGATTCGATAATCTAGACTCACAGGAGAACGGCCATAAGTTGCCCGTGGCAGCAATAGACCCATGGAGACAAGTCGGCTGGAGGACGATGTATTGAATCTCGACGCAATTTCAGTGTACCATCGTCATTAGGAGGCCCTGAGCGATTCAATTAACTATTAGTTTTGCGTCCGATTCGATAATCTAGACTCACAGGAGAACGACTATAAGGTGTCCGAGGCAGAAATAGACCCATGGAGACAAGTCGGCTAGAGGACGATGTATTGAATCGGGAGGCAATTTGAGTGTTCCATCGTCATTAGGAGGCCCTGAACATTACAATTAACTATCAGTTTTGCGTCCGATTCGATATTCTAGACTCACAGGAGAACGACCATAAGGTGCCCGAGGCGGCAACAGACCCACGGAGACAAGTCGGCTGGAGGACGATGTATTGAATCTCGACACAATTTAAGTGTTCCATCGTCATTAGGAGGCACTGAACGAAACAATTAACTATCAGTTTTGCGTCCGATTCGATAAGCTAGACTCACAAGAGAACGACCATAGGGTGCTCGAGGCGGCAATATACCCATGAAGACAAGTCGGCTGGAGGACGATGTATTGAATCGCGACACAATTTGAGTGTTCCATCGTCAGTAGGTGGCCCTGAACGTTACAATTACCTATCAGATTTGCGTCCGATTCGATATTCTAGACTCACAGGAGAACGACCATAAGGTGACCGAGGCGGCAACAGACCCATGGAGACAAGTCGGCTGGAGGACGAAATATTGAATCTCGACACAATTTGAGTGTTCCATCGTCATTAGGAGGCCCTGAGCGTTTCAATTTACTATCAGTTTTGCGTCCGATTCGATAATCTAGACTCACAGGAGAACGACAATAAGGTGCCCGAGGCAGCAATAGACCCATGGAGACAAGTCGGCTGGAGGACGATGTATTGAATCGGGACGCAATTTGAGCGTTCCAACGTCATTAGGAGGCCCTGAACGTTACAATTAACTATCAGTTTTGCGTCCGATTCGATAATGTAGACTCACAGGAGAACGAACATAAGGCGCCCGAGCAGCAATAGAACCTTGGAGACAAGTCGGCTGGAGGACGATGTATTGAATCTCGTCGCAATTTGAGTGTTCCATCGTCATTAAGAGGCCGTGAACGTTACAATTAACTATCAGTTTTGCGTCCGAAACGATAATCTAGACTCACAGCAGAACGACCATAAGGTGCCCGAGGCCGCAATAGAGCAATGGACACAAGTCGGCTGGATGACGATGTATTGAATCGGGACGCAATTTGAGTGTTCCATCGTCATTAGGGGGCCCTGAACGTTACAATTAACCATTAGTTTTGCGTCCGATTCGATAATCTAGACTCACAGGGCAACGACCATAAGGTGCCCGAGGCCGCAATAGATCCATGGAGACAAGTCGGCTGGAGGACGGTGTGTTGAATCTCAACGCAATTTGATTGTTCTGTCGTCATTAGGAGGCCCTGATCGTTTCAATTAACTATCAGTTTTGCGTCCGATTCGATAATCTAGACTCACAGGAGAACGGCCATAAGGTGCCCGTGGCAGCAATAGACCCATGGATACAAGTCGGCTGGAGGACGATGTATTGTATCTCGACGCAATTTCAGTGTACCATCGTCATTAGGAGGCCCTGAGCGATTCAATTAACTATTAGTTTTGCGTCCGATTCGATAATCTAGACTCACAGGAGAACGACTATAAGGTGTCCGAGGCAGCAATTGACCCATGGAGACAAGTCGGCTAGAGGACGATGTATTGAATCGGGAGGCAATTTGAGTGTTCCATCGTCATTAGGAGGCCCTGAACATTACAATTAACTATCAGTTTTGCGTCCGATTCGATATTCTAGACTCACAGGAGAACGACCATAAGGTCCCCGAGGCGGCAACAGACCCACGGAGGCAAGTCGGCTGGAGGACGATGTATTGAATCTCGACACAATTTGAGTGTTGCATCGTCATTAGGAGGCACTGAACGAAACAATTAACTATCAGTTTTGCGTCCGATTCGATAAGCTAGACTCAACGACCATAAGGTGCCCGAGGCAGCAATAGACCCATGGAGACAAGTTGGCTGGAGGACGATGTATTGAATCTCGACGCAATGTGAGTGTTCCATCGTCATTAGGAGGCCCTGAGCGTTTCAATTAACTATCAGTTTTGCGTCCGATTCGATAATCTAGACTCACAGAAGAACGACCATAAGGTGCCCGAGGCAGCAATAGACCCATGGAGACAAGTCGCCTGGAGGACGATGTATTGAATCGGGACGCAATTTGAGTGTTCCATCGTCATTACGAGGCCTTGAATGTTACAATTATCTATCAGTTTTGCGTCCGATTCGAAAATCTAGACTCACAGGAGAACGACAATAACGTGCCCGAGGCAGCAATAGACCCATGGAGACAAGACGGCTGGAGGACGATGTATTGATTCTCAACGCAATTTGAGTGTTCCATCGTCATTAGGAGGCCCTGAACGTTACAATTAACTATCAGTTTTGCGTCCGATTCGATAATCTAGACTCACAGGAGAACGACCATAAGGTGCCCTAAGCAGCAATAGACCCATGAAGACAAGTCGGCTGGAGAACGATGTACTGAATCGGGACGCAATTTGAGTGTTCCATCGTCATTAGGAGGCCCTGAACGTTACAATTATCTATCAGTTTTGCGTCCGATACGATAATCTAGACTCACAGGAGAACGACCATAAGGTGCCCGAGGCAGCATTGGACCCATGAAGACAAGTCGGCTGGAGGACTATGTATTGAATCTCGTCGCGATTTGAGTGTTCCATCGCCATTAAGATGGCCTGAACGTTACAATTAACTATCAGATTTGCGTCCGATTCGATAATCTAGACTCACAGCAGAACGACCGTAAGGTGCCCGAGGCCGCAATAGACCAATGGACACAAGTCGGCTGGGTGACGATGTATTGAATCGGGACGCAATTTGAGTGTTCCATCGTCATTAGGGGGCCCTGAACGTTACAATTAACCATTAGTTTTGCGTCCGATTCGATAATCTAGACTCACAGGGCAACGACCATAAGGTGCCCGAGGCCGCAATAGATCCATGGAGACAAGTCGGCTGGAGGACGGTGTGTTGAATCTCAACGCAATTTGAGTGTTCCATCGTCATTAGGAGGCCCTGATCGTTTCAATTAACTATCAGTTTTGCGTCCGATTCGATAATCTAGACTCACAGGAGAACGACCATAAGGTGTCCGAGGCAGCAATGGACCCATGGAGACAAGTCGGCTGGAGGACGAAGTATTGAATCGGGGGGCAATTTGAATGTTCCATCGTCATTAGGAGGCCCTGAACGTTACAATTAACTATCAGATTTGCGTCCGATTCGATATTCTAGACTCACAGGAGAACGACCATACGGTGCCCGAGGCGGCAAAAGACCCATGGAGACAAGTCGGCTGGAGGACGATGTATTGAATCTCGACACAATTTGAGTGTTCCATCGTCATTAGGAGGCCCTGAACGTCACAATTAACTATCAGTCTTGCGGCCGATTCGATAATCTAGACTCACAGGAGAACGAACATAAGGCGCCCGAGGCAGCAATAGACCCATGGAGACAAGTCGGCTGGAGGACGATGTATTGAATCGGGACGCAATTTGAGTGTTCCATCGTCATTAGGAGGCCATGAACGTTACAATTAACTATCAGATTTGCGTCCGATTCGATAAGCTAGACTCACAAGAGAACGACCATAAGGTGCCCGAGGCAGCAATAGACCCATGGAGACAAGTTGGCTGGAGGACGATGTATTGAATCTCGACGCAATGTGAGTGTTCCATCGTCATTAGGAGGCCCTGAGCGTTTCAATTAACTATCAGTTTTGCGTCCGATTCGATAATCTAGACTCACAGAAGAACGACCATAAGGTGCCCGAGGCAGCAATAGACCCATGGAGACAAGTCGCCTGGAGGACGATGTATTGAATCGGGACGCAATTTGAGTGTTCCATCGTCATTACGAGGCCTTGAATGTTACAATTATCTATCAGTTTTGCGTCCGATTCGAAAATCTAGACTCACAGGAGAACGACAATAACGTGCCCGAGGCAGCAATAGACCCATGGAGACAAGACGGCTGGAGGACGATGTATTGATTCTCAACGCAATTTGAGTGTTCCATCGTCATTAGGAGGCCCTGAACGTTACAATTAACTATCAGTTTTGCGTCCGATTCGATAATCTAGACTCACAGGAGAACGACCATAAGGTGCCCTAAGCAGCAATAGACCCATGAAGACAAGTCGGCTGGAGAACGATGTACTGAATCGGGACGCAATTTGAGTGTTCCATCGTCATTAGGAGGCCCTGAACGTTATAATTATCTATCAGTTTTGCGTCCGATACGATAATCTAGACTCACAGGAGAACGACCATTAGGTGCCCGAGGCAGCATTGGACCCATGAAGACAAGTCGGCTGGAGGACTATGTATTGAATCTCGACGCGATTTGAGTGTTCCATCGCCATTAAGATGGCCTGAACGTTACAATTAACTATCAGATTTGCGTCCGATTCGATAATCTAGACTCACAGCAGAACGACCATAAGGTGCCCGAGGCCGCAATAGACCAATGGACACAAGTCGGCTGGGTGACGATGTATTGAATCGGGACGCAATTTGAGTGTTCCATCGTCATTAGGGGGCCCTGAACGTTACAATTAACCATTAGTTTTGCGTCCGATTCGATAATGTAGACTCACAGGGCAACGACCATAAGGTGCCCGAGGCCGCAATAGATCCATGGAGACAAGTCGGCTGGAGGACGGTGTGTTGAATCTCAACGCAATTTGAGTGTTCCATCGTCATTAGGAGGCCCTGATCGTTTCAATTAACTATCAGTTTTGCGTCCGATTCGATAATCTAGACTCACAGGAGAACGACCATAAGGTGTCCGAGGCAGCAATAGACCCATGGAGACAAGTCGGCTGGAGGACTATGTATTGAATCTCGACGCGATTTGAGTGTTCCATCGCCATTAAGATGGCCTGAACGTTACAATTAACTATCAGATTTGCGTCCGATTAGATAATCTAGACTCACAGCAGAACGACCATAAGGTGCCCGAGGCCGCAATAGACCAATGGACACAAGTCGGCTGGGTGACGATGTATTGAATCGGGACGCAATTTGAGTGTTCCATCGTCATTAGGGGGCCCTGAACGTTACAATTAACCATTAGTTTTGCGTCCGATTCGATAATCTAGACTCACAGGGCAACGACCATAAGGTGCCCGAGGCCGCAATAGATCCATGGAGACAAGTCGGCTGGAGGACGGTGTGTTGAATCTCAACGCAATTTGAGTGTTCCATCGTCATTAGGAGGCCCTGATCGTTTCAATTAACTATCAGTTTTGCGTCCGATTCGATAATCTAGACTCACAGGAGAACGACCATAAGGTGTCCGAGGCAGCAATAGACCCATGGAGACAAGTCGGCTGGAGGACGAAGTATTGAATCGGGGGGCAATTTGAATGTTCCATCGTCATTAGGAGGCCCTGAACGTTACAATTAACTATCAGATTTGCGACCGATTCGATATTCTAGACTCACAGGAGAACCACCATACGGTGCCCGAGGCGGCAAAAGACCCATGGAGACAAGTCGGCTGGAGGACGATGTATTGAATCTCGACACAATTTGAGTGTTCCATCGTCATTAGGATGCCCTGAACGTTACAATTAACTATCAGTTTTGCGTCCGATTCGATAATCTAGACTCACAGAAGAACGACCATAAGGTGCCCGAGGCAGCAATAGACCCATGGAGACAAGTCGCCTGGAGGACGATGTATTGAATCGGGACGCAATTTGAGTGTTCCATCGTAATTACGAGGCCCTGAATGTTACGAATAACTATCAGTTTTGCGTCCGATTCGAAAATCTAGACTCACAGGAGAACGACAATAACGTGCCCGAGGCAGCAATAGACCCCTGATGACAAGTCGGCTGGAGTACGATGTATTGAATCTGAACGGTATTTTAGTGTTCCATCGTCATTAGGAGGCCCTGAACGTTACAATTATCTATCAGTTTTGCGTCCGATTCGATAATCTAGACTCACAGGAGAACGACCATAAGATGCCCGAGGCATCAATAGACCCGTGAAGACAAGTCGGCTGGTGGACAATGTTTTGAATCTCGACGCAATTTGAGTGTTCCATCGTCATTAGGAGGCCCTGAACGTTACAATTAACTATCAGTTTTGCGTTCGATTCGATAATCTAGACTCACAGGAGTACGACCATTAGGTGCCCGTGGCAGCAATTGACCCATAGAGACAAGTCGGCTGGAGGACGATGTATTGAATCTCGACGCAATTTCAGTGTTCCATCGTCATTAGGAGGCCCTGAGCGATTCCATTAACTATCAGTTTTGCGTCCGATTCGATAATCTGGACTCACAGGAGAACGACCATAAGGAGTCCGAGGCGGCAATATACCCATGAAGACAAGTCGGCTGGAGCACGACGTATTGAATCGCGACGCAATTTGAGTGTTCCATCGTCAGTAGGTGGCCCTGAACGTTACAATTACCTATCAGATTTGCTTCCGATTCGATATTCTAGACTCACAGGAGAACGACCATAAGGTGCCCGAGGCGGCAACAGACCCATGGAGACAAGTCGGCTGGAGGACGAAATATTGAATCTCGACACAATTTGAGTATTCCATCGTCATTAGGAGGCCCTGAGCGTTTCAATTTTCTATCAGTTTTGCGTCCGATTCGATAATCTAGACTCACAGGAGAACGACAATAAGGTGCCCGAAGCAGCAATACACCCATGGAGACAAGTCGGCTGGAGGACGATGTATTGAATCGGGACGCAATTTGAGCGTTCCAACGTCATTAGGAGGCCCTGAACGTTACAATTAACTATCAGTTTTGCGTCCGATTCGATAATGTAGACCCACAGGAGAACAACCTTAAGGCGCCCGAGCAGCAATAGACCCTTGGAGACAAGTCGGCTGGAGGACGATGTATTGAATCTCGAAGCAATTTGAGTGTTCCTTCGTCATTAAGAGGCCGTGAACGTTACAATTAACTATCAGTTTTGCGTCCGAACCGATAATCTAGACTCACAGCAGAACGACCATAAGGTGCCCGAGGCAGCAATAGAGCAATGGACACAAGTCGGCTGGATGACGATGTATTGAATCGGGACGCAATTTGAGTGTTCCATCGTCATTAGGGGGCCCTGAACGTTACAATTAACCATTAGTTTTGCGTCCGATTCGATAATCTAGACTCACAGGGCAACGACCATAAGGTGCCCGAGGCCGCAATAGATCCATGGAGACAAGTCGGCTGGAGGACGGTGTGTTGAATCTCAACGCAATTTGATTGTTCCATCGTATTAGGAGGCCCTGATCGTTTCAATTAACTATCAGTTTTGCGTCCGATTCGATAATCTAGACTCACAGGAGAACGGCCATAAGGTGCCCGTGGCAGCAATAGACCCATGGAGACAAGTCGGCTGGAGGACGATGTATTGAATCTCGACGCAATTTCAGTGTTCCATCGTCATTAGGAGGCCCTGAGCGAATCAATTAACTATTAGTTTTGCGTCCGATTCGATGATCTAGACTCACAGGAGAACGACTATAAGGTGTCCGAGGCAGCAATAGACCCATGGAGACAAGTCGGCTAGAGGACGATGTATTGAATCGGGAGGCAATTTGAGTGTTCCATCGTCATTAGGAGGCCCTGAACATTACAATTAACTATCAGATTTGCGTCCGATTCGATATTCTAGCCTCACAGGAGAACGACCATAAGGTGCCCGAGGCGGCAACAGACCCACGGAGACAAGTCGACTGGAGGACGATGTATTGAATCTCGACACAATTTGAGTGTTCCATCGTCATTAGGAGGCACTGAACGAAACAATTAACTATCAGTTTTGCGTCCGATTCGATAAGCTAGACTCACAAGAGAACGACCATAAGGTGCCCGAGGCAGCAATAGACCCATGGAGACAAGTTGGCTGGAGGACGATGTATTGAATCTCGACGCAATGTGAGTGTTCCATCGTCATTAGGAGGCCCTGAGCGATTCAATTAACTATCAGTTTTGCGTCCGATTCGATAATCTAGACTCACAGAAAAACGACCATAAGGTGCCCGAGGCAGCAATAGACCCATGGAGACAAGTCGCCTGGCGGACGATGTATTGAATCGGGACGCAATTTGAGTGTTCCATCGTCATTACGAGGCCTTGAATGTTACAATTATCTATCAGTTTTGCGTCCGATTCGAAAATCTAGACTCACAGGAGAACGACAATAACGTGCCCGAGGCATCAATAGACCCATGGAGACAAGACGGCTGGAGGACGATGTATTGATTCTCAACGCAATTTGAGTGTTCCATCGTCATTAGGAGGCCCTGAACGTTACAATTAACTATCAGTTTTGCGTCCGATTCGATAATCTAGACTCACAGGAGAACGACCATAAGGTGCCCTAAGCAGCAATAGACCCATGAAGACAAGTCGGCTGGAGAACGATGTACTGAATCGGGACGCAATTTGAGTGTTCCATCGTCATTAGGAGGCCCTGAACGTTACAATTATCTATCAGTTTTGCGTCCGATACGATAATCTAGACTCACAGGAGAACGACCATAAGGTGCCCGAGACAGCATTGGACCCATGAAGACAAGTCGGCTGGAGGACGATGTATTGAATCTCGACGCAATTTGAGTGTTCCATCGTCATTAAGAGGCCGTGAACGATACAATTAACTATCGGTTTTGCGTCCGATTCGATAATCTAGACTCACAGCAGAACGACCATAAGGTGCCCGAGGCCGCAATAGACCAATGGACACAAGTCGGCTGGATGACGATGTATTGAATCGGGACGCAAATTGAGTGTTCCATCGTCATTAGGGGGCCCTGAACGTTACAATTAAACATTAGTTTTGCGTCTGATTCGATAATCTAGACTCACAGGGCAACGACCATAAGGTGCCCGTGGCCGCAATAGATCCATGGAGACAAGTCGGCTGGAGGACGGTGTGTTGAATCTCAACGCAATTTGAGTGTTCCATCGTCATTAGTAGGCCCTGATCGTTTCAATTAACTATCAGTTTTGCGTCCGATTCGATAATCTATACTCACAGGAGAACGACCATAAGGTGCCCGTGGCAGCAATAGACTCATGGAGACAAGTCGGCTGGAGGACGATGTATTGAATCTCGACGCAATTTCAGTGTTCCATCGTCATTAGGAGTCCCTGAGCGATTCAATTAACTATTAGTTTTGCGTCCGATTCGATAATCTAGACTCACAGGAGAACGACCATAAGGTGTCCGAGGCAGCAATAGACCCATGGAGTCAAGTCGGCTGGAGGACGAAGTATTGAATCGGGGGGCAATTTGAATGTTCCATCGTCATTAGGAGGCCCTGAACGTTACAATTCACTATCAGATTTGCGTCCGATTCGATATTCTAGACTCACAGGAGAACGACCATAAGGTGCCCGAGGCGGCAACAGACCCACGGAGACAAGTCGGCTGGAGGACGATGTATTGAATCTCGACACAATTTGAGTGTTCCACCGTCATTAGGAGGCCCTGGACGTTACAATTAACTATCAGTTTTGCGGCCGATTCGATAATCTAGACTCACAGGAGAACGAACATAAGGCGCCCGAGGCAGCAATAGACCCATGGAGACAAGTCGGCTGGAGGACGATGTATTGAATCGGGACGCAATTTGATTGTTCCATCGTCATTAGGAGGCCATGAACGTTACAATTAACTACCAGATTTGCGTCCGATTCGATATTCTAGACTCACAGGAGAACGACCATACGGTCCCCGAGGCGGCAAAAGACCCATGGAGACAAGTCGGCTGGAGGACGATGTATTGAATCTCGACACAATTTGAGTGTTCCATCGTCATTAGGAGGCCCTGAACGTTACAATTAACTATCAGTTTTGCGTCCGATTCGATAAGCTAGACTCACAAGAGAACGACCATAAGGTGCCCGAGGCAGCAATAGACCCATGGAGACAAGTCGGCTGGAGGACGATGTATTGAATCTCGACGCAATTTGAGTGTTCCATCGTCATTAGGAGGCCCTGAGCGTTTCAATTAACTATCAGTTTTGCGTCCGATTCGATAATCTAGACTCACAGAAGAACGACCATAAGGTGCCCGAGGCAGCAATAGACCCATGGAGACAAGTCGCCTGGAGGACGATGTATTAAATCGGGACGCAATTTGAGTATTCCATCGTCATTACGAGGCCCTGAATGTTACAATTAACTATCAGTTTTGCGTCCGATTCGAAAATCTAGACTCACAGGAGAACGAAAATAACGTGCCCGAGGCAGCAATAGACCCATGGAGACAAGTCGGCTGGAGTACGATGTATTGAATCTGAACGGTATTTTAGTGTTCCATCGTCATTAGGAGGCCCTGAACGTTACAATTATCTATCAGTTTTGCGTCCGATTCGATAATCTAGACTCACAGGAGAACGACCATAAGATGCCCGAGGCATCAATAGACCCGTGAAGACAAGTGGGCTGGAGGACGATGTATTGAATCTCGACGCAATTTGAGTGTTCCATCGTCATTAGGAGGCCCTGAACGTTACAATTAACTATCAGTTTTGCGTTCGATTCGATAATCTAGACTCACAGGAGTACGACCATAAGGTGCCCGTGGCAGCAATTGACCCATAGAGACAAGTCGGCTGGAGGACGATGTATTGAATCTCGACGCAATTTCAGTGTTCCATCGTCATTACGAGGCCCTGAGCGATTCCATTAACTATCAGTTTTGCGTCCGATTCGATAATCTAGACTCACAGGAGGACGACCATAGAGTCCGAGGCGGCAATATACCCATGAAGACAAGTCGGCTGGAGGACGATGTATTGAATCGCGACGCAATTTGAGTGTTCCATCGTCATTAGGTGGCCCTGAACGTTACAATTACCTATCAGATTTGCGTCCGATTCGATATTCTAGACTCACAGGAGAACGACCATAAGGTGCCCGAGGCGGCAACAGACCCATGGAGACAAGTCGGCTGGAGGACGAAATATTGAATCTCGACACAATTTGAGTGTTCCATCGTCATTAGGAGGCCCTGAGCGTTTCAATTTACTATCAGTTTTGCGTCCGATTCGCTAATCTAGACTCACAGGAGAACGACAATAAGGTGCCCGAAGCAGCAATACACCCATGGAGACAAGTCGCCTGGAGGACGATGTATTGAATCGGGACGCAATTTGAGCGTTCCAACGTCATTAGGAGGCCCTGAACGTTACAATTAACTATCAGTTTTGCGTTCGATTCGATAATCTAGACTCACAGGAGTACGACCATAAGGTGCCCGTGGCAGCAATTGACCCATAGAGACAAGTCGGCTGGAGGACGATGTATTGAATCTCGACGCAATTTGAGTGTTCCATCGTCATTAGGAGGCCCTGAACGTTACAATTAACTATCAGTTTTGCGTTCGATTCGATAATCTAGACTCACAGGAGTACGACCATAAGGTGCCCGTGGCAGCAATTGACCCATAGAGACAAGTCGGCTGGAGGACGATGTATTGAATCTCGACGCAATTTGAGTGTTCCATCGTCATTAAGAGGCCGTGAACGTTACAATTAACTATCAGTTTTGCGTCCGAAACGATAATCTAGACTCACAGCAGAACTACCATAAGGTGCCCGAGGCCGCAATAGAGCAATGGACACAAGTCGGCTGGATGACGATGTATTGAATCGGGACGCAATTTGAGTGTTCCATCGTCATTAGGGGGTCCTGAACGTTACAATTAACCATTAGTTTTGCGTCCGATTCGATAATCTAGACTCACAGGGCAACGACCATAAGGTGCCCGAGGCCGCAATAGATCCATGGAGACAAGTCGGCTGGAGGACGGTGTGTTGAATCTCAACGCAATTTGATTGTTCCATCGTCATTAGGAGGCCCTGATCGATTCAATTAACTATCAGTTTTGCGTCCGATTCGATAATCTAGACTCACAGGAGAACGGCCATAAGGTGCCCGTGGCAGCAATAGACCCATGGAGACAAGTCGGCTGGAGGACGATGTATTGAATCTCGACGCAATTTCAGTGTTCCATCGTCATTAGGAGGCCCTGAGCGAATCAATTAACTATTAGTTTTGCGTCCGATTCGATAATCTAGACTCACAGGAGAACGACCATAAGGTGCCCTAAGCAGCAATAGACCCATGAAGACAAGTCGGCTGGAGAACGATGTACTGAATCGGGACGCAATTTGAGTGTTCCATCGTCATTAGGAGGCCCTGAACGTTACAATTATCTATCAGTTTTGCGTCCGATACGATAATCTAGACTCACAGGAGAACGACCATAAGGTGCCCGAGGCAGCATTGGACCCATGAAGACAAGTCGGCTGGAGGACGATGTATTGAATCTCGACGCAATTTGAGTGTTCCATCGTCATTAAGAGGCCGTGAACGTTACAATTAACTATCGGTTTTGCGTCCGATTCGATAATCTAGACACACAGCAGAGCGACCATAAGGTGCCCGAGGCCGCAATAGACCAATGGACACAAGTCGGCTGGATGACGATGAATTGAATCGGGACGCAATTTGAGTGTTCCATCGTCATTAGGGGGCCCTGAACGTTACAATTAAACATTAGTTTTGCGTCCGATTCGATAATCTAGACTCACAGGGCAACGACCATAAGGTGCCCGTGGCCGCAATAGATCCATGGAGACAAGTCGGCTGGAGGACGGTGTGTTGAATCTCAACGCAATTTGAGTGTTCCTTCGTCATTAGTAGGCCCTGATCGTTTCAATTAACTATCAGTTTTGCGTCCGATTCGATAATCTAGACTCACTGGAGAACGACCATAAGGTGCCCGTGGCAGCAATAGACTCATGGAGACAAGTCGGCTGGATGACGATGTATTGAATCTCGACGCAATTTCAGTGTTCCATCGTCATTAGGAGGCCCTGAGCGATTCAATTAACTATTAGTTTTGCGTCCGATTCGATAATCTAGACTCACAGGAGAACGACCATAAGGTGTCCGAGGCAGCAATAGACCCACTGAGTCAAGTCGGCTGGAGGACGAAGTATTGAATCGGGGGGCAATTTGAATGTTCCATCGTCATTAGGAGGCCCTGAACGTTACAATTCACTATCAGATTTGCGTCCGATTCGATATTCTAGACTCACAGGAGAACGACCATAAGGTGCCCGAGGCGGCAACAGACCCACGGAGACAAGTCGGCTGGAGGACGATGTATTGAATCTCGACACAATTTGAGTGTTCCACCGTCATTAGGAGGCCCTGGACGTTGCAATTAACTATCAGTTTTGCGGCCGATTCGATAATCTAGACTCACAGGAGAACGAACATAAGGCGCCCGAGGCAGCAATAGACCCATGGAGACAAGTCGGCTGGAGGACGATGTATTGAATCGGGACGCCATTTGATTGTTCCATCGTCATTAGGAGGCCATGAACGTTACAATTAACTACCAGATTTGCGTCCGATTCGATATTCTAGACTCACAGGAGAACGACCATACGGTCCCCGAGGCGGCAAAAGACCCATGGAGACAAGTCGGCTGGAGGACGATGTATTGAATCTCGACACAATTTGAGTGTTCCATCGTCATTAGGAGGCCCTGAACGTTACAATTAACTATCAGTTTTGCGTCCGATTCGATAAGCTAGACTCACAAGAGAACGACCATAAGGTGCCCGAGGCAGCAATAGACCCATGGAGACAAGTCGGCTGGAGGACGATGTATTGATTCTCGACGCAATTTCAGTGATCCATCGTCATTAGGAGGCCCTGAGCGTTTCAATTAACTATCAGTTTTGCGTCCGATTCGATAATCTAGACTCACAGGAGAACGACAATAAGGTGCCCGAAGCAGCAGTACACCCATGGAGACAAGTCGGCTGGAGGACGATGTATTGAATCGGGACGCAATTTGAGCGTTCCAACGTCATTAGGAGGCCCTGAACGTTACAATTAACTATCAGTTTTGCGTCCGATTCGATAATCTAGACTCACAGAAAAACGACCATAAGGTGCCCGAGGCAGCAATAGACCCATGGAGACAAGTCGCCTGGAGGACGATGTATTGAATCGGGACGCAATTTGAGTGTTCCATCGTCATTACGAGGCCCTGAATGTTACAATTAACTATCAGTTTTGCGTCCGATTCGAAAATCTAGACTCACAGGAGAACGAAAATAACGTGCCCGAGGCAGCAATAGACCCATGGAGACAAGTCGGCTGGAGTACGATGTATTGAATCTGAACGGTATTTTAGTGTTCCATCGTCATTAGGAGGCCCTGAACGTTACAATTATCTATCAGTTTTGCGTCCGATTCGATAATCTAGACTCACAGGTGAACGACCATAAGATGCCCGAGGCATCAATAGACCCGTGGAGACAAGTCGGCTGGAGGACGATGTATTGAATCTCGACGCAATTTGAGTGTTCCATCGTCATTAGGAGGCCCTGAACGTTACAATTAACTATCAGTTTTTCGTTCGATTCGATAATCTAGACTCACAGGAGTACGACCATAAGGTGCCCGTGGCAGCAATAGACCCATGGAGACAAGTCGGCTGGAGGACGATGTATTGAATCGGGACGCAATTTGAGTGTTCCATCGTCATTAAGAGGCCGTGAACGTTACAATTAACTGCCAGTTTTGCGTCCGAAACGATAATCTAGACTCACAGCAGAACGACCATAAGGTGCCTGAGGCCGCAATAGAGCAATGGACACAATTAGGCTGGATGACGATGTATTGAATCTCGACACAATTTGAGTGTTCCATCGTCATTAGGAGGCCCTGAACGTTACAATTAACTATCAGTTTTGCGTCCGATTCGATAAGCTAGACTCACAAGAGAACGACCATAAGGTGCCCGAGGCAGCAATAGACCCATGGAGACAAGTCGGCTGGAGGACGATGTATTGATTCTCGACGCAATTTCAGTGATCCATCGTCATTAGGAGGCCCTGAGCGTTTCAATTAACTATCAGTTTTGCGTCCGATTCGATAATCTAGACTCACAGAAGAACGACCATAAGGTGCCCGAGGCAGCAATAGACCCATGGAGACAAGTCGCCTGGAGGACGATGTATTAAATCGGGACGCAATTTGAGTATTCCATCGTCATTACGAGGCCCTGAATGTTACAATTAACTATCAGTTTTGCGTCCGATTCGAAAATCTAGACTCACAGGAGAACGAAAATAACGTGCCCGAGGCAGCAATAGACCCATGGAGACAAGTCGGCTGGAGTACGATGTATTGAATCTGAACGGTATTTTAGTGTTCCATCGTCATTAGGAGGCCCTGAACGTTACAATTATCTATCAGTTTTGCGTCCGATTCGATAATCTAGACTCACAGGAGAACGACCATAAGATGCCCGAGGCATCAATAGACCCGTGAAGACAAGTGGGCTGGAGGACGATGTATTGAATCTCGACGCAATTTGAGTGTTCCATCGTCATTAGGAGGCCCTGAACGTTACAATTAACTATCAGTTTTGCGTTCGATTCGATAATCTAGACTCACAGGAGTACGACCATAAGGTGCCCGTGGCAGCAATTGACCCATAGAGACAAGTCGGCTGGAGGACGATGTATTGAATCTCGACGCAATTTCAGTGTTCCATCGTCATTACGAGGCCCTGAGCGATTCCATTAACTATCAGTTTTGCGTCCGATTCGATAATCTAGACTCACAGGAGGACGACCATAGAGTCCGAGGCGGCAATATACCCATGAAGACAAGTCGGCTGGAGGACGATGTATTGAATCGCGACGCAATTTGAGTGTTCCATCGTCATTAGGTGGCCCTGAACGTTACAATTACCTATCAGATTTGCGTCCGATTCGATATTCTAGACTCACAGGAGAACGACCATAAGGTGCCCGAGGCGGCAACAGACCCATGGAGACAAGTCGGCTGGAGGACGAAATATTGAATCTCGACACAATTTGAGTGTTCCATCGTCATTAGGAGGCCCTGAGCGTTTCAATTTACTATCAGTTTTGCGTCCGATTCGCTAATCTAGACTCACAGGAGAACGACAATAAGGTGCCCGAAGCAGCAATACACCCATGGAGACAAGTCGCCTGGAGGACGATGTATTGAATCGGGACGCAATTTGAGCGTTCCAACGTCATTAGGAGGCCCTGAACGTTACAATTAACTATCAGTTTTGCGTCCGATTCGATAATCTAGACTCACAGAAGAACGACCATATGGTGCCCGAGGCAGCAATAGACCCATGGAGACAAGTCGCCTGGAGGACGATGTATTGAATCGGGACGCAATTTGAGTGTTCCATTGTCATTACGAGGCCCTGAATGTTACAATTAACTATCAGTTTTGCGTCCGATTCGAAAATCTAGACTCACAGGAGAACGAAAATAACGTGCCCGAGGCAGCAATAGACCCAGGGAGACAAGTCGGCTGGAGTACGATGTATTGAATCTGAACGGTATTTTAGTGTTCCATCGTCATTAGGAGGCCCTGAACGTTACAATTATCTATCAGTTTTGCGTCCGATTCGATAATCTAGACTCACAGGAGAACGTCCATAAGATGCCCGAGGCATCAATAGACCCGTGAAGTCAAGTCGGCTGGAGGACGATGTATTGAATCTCGACGCAATTTGAGTGTTCCATCGTCATTAGGAGGCCCTGAACGTTACAATTAACTATCAGTTTTGCGTTCGATTCGATAATCTAGACTCACAGGAGTACGACCATAAGGTGCCCGTGGCAGCAATAGACCCATGGAGACAAGTCGGCTGGAGGACGATGTATTGAATCGGGACGCAATTTGAGTGTTCCATCGTCATTACGAGGCCCTGAATGTTACGATTAACTATCAGTTTTGCGTCCGATTCGAAAATCTAGACTCACAGGAGAACGACAATAACGTGCCCGAGGCAGCAATAGACCCCTGGAGACAAGTCGGCTGGAGTACGATGTATTGAATCTGAACGGTATTTTAGTGTTCCATCGTCATTAGGAGGCCCTGAACGTTACAATTATCTATCAGATTTGCGTCCGATTCGATAATCTAGACTCACAGGAGAACGACCATAAGATGCCCGAGGCATCAATAGACCCGTGAAGACAAGTCGGCTGGAGGACGATGTATTGAATCTCGACGCAATTTGAGTGTTCCATCGTCATTAGGAGGCCCTGAACGTTACAATTAACTATCAGTTTTGCGTTCGATTCGATAATCTAGACTCACAGGAGTACGACCATAAGGTGCCCGTGGCAGCAATTGACCCATAGAGACAAGTCGGCTGGAGGACGATGTATTGAATCTCGACGCAATTTGAGTGTTCCATCGTCATTAAGAGGCCGTGAACGTTACAATTAACTATCAGTTTTGCGTCCGAAACGATAATCTAGACTCACAGCAGAACTACCATAAGGTGCCCGAGGCCGCAATAGAGCAATGGACACAAGTCGGCTGGATGACGATGTATTGAATCGGGACGCAATTTGAGTGTTCCATCGTCATTAGGGGGTCCTGAACGTTACAATTAACCATTAGTTTTGCGTCCGATTCGATAATCTAGACTCACAGGGCAACGACCATAAGGTGCCCGAGGCCGCAATAGATCCATGGAGACAAGTCGGCTGGAGGACGGTGTGTTGAATCTCAACGCAATTTGATTGTTCCATCGTCATTAGGAGGCCCTGATCGATTCAATTAACTATCAGTTTTGCGTCCGATTCGATAATCTAGACTCACAGGAGAACGGCCATAAGGTGCCCGTGGCAGCAATAGACCCATGGAGACAAGTCGGCTGGAGGACGATGTATTGAATCTCGACGCAATTTCAGTGTTCCATCGTCATTAGGAGGCCCTGAGCGAATCAATTAACTATTAGTTTTGCGTCCGATTCGATAATCTAGACTCACAGGAGAACGACCATAAGGTGCCCTAAGCAGCAATAGACCCATGAAGACAAGTCGGCTGGAGAACGATGTACTGAATCGGGACGCAATTTGAGTGTTCCATCGTCATTAGGAGGCCCTGAACGTTACAATTATCTATCAGTTTTGCGTCCGATACGATAATCTAGACTCACAGGAGAACGACCATAAGGTGCCCGAGGCAGCATTGGACCCATGAAGACAAGTCGGCTGGAGGACGATGTATTGAATCTCGACGCAATTTGAGTGTTCCATCGTCATTAAGAGGCCGTGAACGTTACAATTAACTATCGGTTTTGCGTCCGATTCGATAATCTAGACACACAGCAGAGCGACCATAAGGTGCCCGAGGCCGCAATAGACCAATGGACACAAGTCGGCTGGATGACGATGAATTGAATCGGGACGCAATTTGAGTGTTCCATCGTCATTAGGGGGCCCTGAACGTTACAATTAAACATTAGTTTTGCGTCCGATTCGATAATCTAGACTCACAGGGCAACGACCATAAGGTGCCCGTGGCCGCAATAGATCCATGGAGACAAGTCGGCTGGAGGACGGTGTGTTGAATCTCAACGCAATTTGAGTGTTCCTTCGTCATTAGTAGGCCCTGATCGTTTCAATTAACTATCAGTTTTGCGTCCGATTCGATAATCTAGACTCACTGGAGAACGACCATAAGGTGCCCGTGGCAGCAATAGACTCATGGAGACAAGTCGGCTGGATGACGATGTATTGAATCTCGACGCAATTTCAGTGTTCCATCGTCATTAGGAGGCCCTGAGCGATTCAATTAACTATTAGTTTTGCGTCCGATTCGATAATCTAGACTCACAGGAGAACGACCATAAGGTGTCCGAGGCAGCAATAGACCCATGGAGTCAAGTCGGCTGGAGGACGAAGTATTGAATCGGGGGGCAATTTGAATGTTCCATCGTCATTAGGAGGCCCTGAACGTTACAATTCACTATCAGATTTGCGTCCGATTCGATATTCTAGACTCACAGGAGAACGACCATAAGGTGCCCGAGGCGGCAACAGACCCACGGAGACAAGTCGGCTGGAGGACGATGTATTGAATCTCGACACAATTTGAGTGTTCCACCGTCATTAGGAGGCCCTGGACGTTGCAATTAACTATCAGTTTTGCGGCCGATTCGATAATCTAGACTCACAGGAGAACGAACATAAGGCGCCCGAGGCAGCAATAGACCCATGGAGACAAGTCGACTGGAGGACGATGTATTGAATCGGGACGCCATTTGATTGTTCCATCGTCATTAGGAGGCCATGAACGTTACAATTAACTACCAGATTTGCGTCCGATTCGATATTCTAGACTCACAGGAGAACGACCATACGGTCCCCGAGGCGGCAAAAGACCCATGGAGACAAGTCGGCTGGAGGACGATGTATTGAATCTCGACACAATTTGAGTGTTCCATCGTCATTAGGAGGCCCTGAACGTTACAATTAACTATCAGTTTTGCGTCCGATTCGATAAGCTAGACTCACAAGAGAACGACCATAAGGTGCCCGAGGCAGCAATAGACCCATGGAGACAAGTCGGCTGGAGGACGATGTATTGATTCTCGACGCAATTTCAGTGATCCATCGTCATTAGGAGGCCCTGAGCGTTTCAATTAACTATCAGTTTTGCGTCCGATTCGATAATCTAGACTCACAGGAGAACGACAATAAGGTGCCCGAAGCAGCAGTACACCCATGGAGACAAGTCGGCTGGAGGACGATGTATTGAATCGGGACGCAATTTGAGCGTTCCAACGTCATTAGGAGGCCCTGAACGTTACAATTAACTATCAGTTTTGCGTCCGATTCGATAATCTAGACTCACAGAAAAACGACCATAAGGTGCCCGAGGCAGCAATAGACCCATGGAGACAAGTCGCCTGGAGGACGATGTATTGAATCGGGACGCAATTTGAGTGTTCCATCGTCATTACGAGGCCCTGAATGTTACAATTAACTATCAGTTTTGCGTCCGATTCGAAAATCTAGACTCACAGGAGAACGAAAATAACGTGCCCGAGGCAGCAATAGACCCATGGAGACAAGTCGGCTGGAGTACGATGTATTGAATCTGAACGGTATTTTAGTGTTCCATCGTCATTAGGAGGCCCTGAACGTTACAATTATCTATCAGTTTTGCGTCCGATTCGATAATCTAGACTCACAGGTGAACGACCATAAGATGCCCGAGGCATCAATAGACCCGTGAAGACAAGTCGGCTGGAGGACGATGTATTGAATCTCGACGCAATTTGAGTGTTCCATCGTCATTAGGAGGCCCTGAACGTTACAATTAACTATCAGTTTTTCGTTCGATTCGATAATCTAGACTCACAGGAGTACGACCATAAGGTGCCCGTGGCAGCAATAGACCCATGGAGACAAGTCGGCTGGAGGACGATGTATTGAATCGGGACGCAATTTGAGTGTTCCATCGTCATTAAG
This sequence comes from Schistocerca cancellata, assembly GCF_023864275.1. Classification (NCBI taxonomy): domain Eukaryota; kingdom Metazoa; phylum Arthropoda; class Insecta; order Orthoptera; family Acrididae; genus Schistocerca; species Schistocerca cancellata. Next base: position 459,305,032 of record NC_064634.1, on the reverse strand, counting down.
AGGCCGTGAACGTTACAATTAACTGCCAGTTTTGCGTCCGAAACGATAATCTAGACTCACAGCAGAACGACCATAAGGTGCCTGAGGCCGCAATAGAGCAATGGACACAAGTAGGCTGGATGACGATGTATTGAATCTCGACACAATTTGAGTGTTCCATCGTCATTAGGAGGCACTGAACGAAACAATTAACTATCAGTTTTGCGTCCGATTCGATAAGCTAGACTCACAAGAGAACGACCATTAGGTGCCCGAGGCAGCAATAGACCCATGGAGACAAGTTGGCTGGAGGACGATGTATTGAATCTCGACGCAATTTGAGTGTTCCATCGTCATTAGGTGGCCCTGAGCGTTTCAATTAACTATCAGTTTTGCGTCCGATTCGATAATCTAGACTCACAGAAGAACGACCATAAGGTGCCCGAGGCAGCAATAGACCCATGGAGACAAGTCGCCTGGAAGACGATGTTTTGAATCGGGACGCAATTTGAGTGTTCCATCGTCATTACGAGGCCTTGAATGTTACAATTATCTATCAGTTTGGCGTCCGATTCGAAAATCTAAACTCACAGGAGAACGACAATAACGTGCCCGAGGCAGCAATAGACGCATGGAGACAAGACGGCTGGAGGACGATGTATTGATTCTCAACGCAATTTGAGTGTTCCATCGTCATTAGGAGGCCCTGAACGTTACAATTAACTATCAGTTTTGCGTCCGATTCGATAATCTAGACTCACAGGAGAACGACCATAAGGTGCCCTAAGCAGCAATAGACCCATGAAGACAAGTCGGCTGGAGAACGATGTACTGAATCGGGACGCAATTTGAGTGTTCCATCGTCATTAGGAGGCCCTGAACGTTACAATTATCTATCAGTTTTGCGTCCGATACGATAATCTAGACTCACAGGAGAACGACCATTAGGTGCCCGAGGCAGCATTGGACCCATGAAGACAAGTCGGCTGGAGGACGATGTATCGAATCTCGACGCAATTTGAGTGTTCCATCGTCATTAAGAGGCCGTGAACGTTACAATTAACTATCAGTTTTGCGTCCGATTCGATAATCTAGACTCACAGCAGAACGATCATAAGGTGCCCGAGGCCGCAATAGACCAATGGACACAAGTCGGCTGGATGACGACGTATTGAATCGGGACGCAATTTGAGTGTTCCATCGTCATTAGGGGGCCCTGAACGTTACAATTAAACATTAGTTTTGCGTCCGATTCGATAATCTAGACTCACAGGGCAACGATAATAAGGTGCCCGTGGCCGCAATAGATCCATAGAGACAAGTCGGCTGGAGGACGGTGTGTTGAATCTCAACGCAATTTGAGTGTTCCATCGTCATTAGGAGGCCCTGAGCGTTTCAATTAACTATCAGTTTTGCGTCCGATGCGATAATCTAGACACACAGGAGAACGACCATAAGGCGCCCGAGCAGCAATAGACCCTTGGAGACAAGACGGCTGGAGGACGATGTATTGAATCTCGACGCAATTTGAATGTTCCATCGTCATTAGGAGGCCCTGAACGTTACAATTAACTATCAGTTTTGCGTCCGATTCGATAACCTAGACTCACAGCAGAACGACCATAAGGTGCCCGGGGCCGCAATAGACCATTGGACACAAGTCGGCTGGATGACGATGTATTGAATCGGGACGCAATTTGAGTGTTCCATCGTCATTAGTGGGCCCTGAACGTTACAATTAACCATCAGTTTTGCGTCCGATTAGATAATCTAGACTCACAGGAGAACGACATTAAGGTGCCCGAGGCAGCAATAGACCCATGGAGACAAGACGGGTGGAGGACGATGTATTGAATCTCAATGCAATTTGAGTGTTCCATCGTCATTAGGAGGCCCTGAACGTTACAATTAACTATCAGTTTTGGTTCCGATTCGATAAACTAGACTCACAGGAGAACGACCATAAGGTGCCCGTGGCAGCAATAGACTCATGGAGACAAGTCGGCTGGAGGACGATGTATTGAATCTCGACGCAATTTCAGTGTTCCATCGTCATTAGGAGGCCCTGAGCGATTCAATTAACTATTAGTTTTGCGTCCGATTCGATAATCTAGACTCACAGGAGAACGACCATAAGGTGTCCGAGGCAGCAATAGACCCATGGAGACATGTCGGCTGGAGGACGATGTATTGAATCGGGAGGCAATTTGAGTGTTCCATCGTCATTAGGAGGCCCTGAACGTTACAATTAACTATCAGATTTGCGTCCGATTCGATATTCTAGACTCACAGGAGAACGACGATAAGGTGCCCGAGGCGGCAACAGACCCACGGAGACAAGTCGGCTGGAGGACGATGTATTGAATCTCGACACAATTTGAGTTTTCCATCGTTATTAGGAGGCCCTGAACGTTACAATTAACTATCAGTTTTGCGTCCGATTCGATAAGCTAGACTCACAAGAGAACGACCGTAAGGTGCCCGAGGCAGCAATAGACCCATGGAGACAAGTCGGCTGGAGGACGATGTATTGAATCTCGACGCAATTTTAGTGTTCCATCGTCATTAGGAGGCCCTGAGCGTTTCTATTAACTATCAGTTTTGCATCCGATTCGATAATCTAGACTCACAGAAGAACGACCATAAGGTGCCCGAGGCAGCAATAGACCCATGGAGACAAGTCGCCTGGAGGACGATGTACTGAATCGGGACGCTATTTGAGTGTTCCATCGTCATTACGAGGCCCTGAATGTTACAATTAACTATCAGTTTTGCGTCCGATTCGAAAATCTAGACTCACAGGAAAACGACAATAACGTGCCCGAGGCAGCAATAGACCCATGGAGACAAGACGGCTGGAGGACGATGTATTGAATCGGGACGAAATTTGAGTGTTCCATCGTCGTTAGGAGGCACTGAACGTTTTGCGTCCGATTCGATAATCTAGACTCACAGGAGAACGACCATAAGGTGCCCGAGGCAGCAATAGACCCATGAAGACAAGTCGGCTGGAGAACGATGTATTGAATCGGGACGCAATTTGAGTGTTCCATCGTCATTAGGAGGCCCTGAACGTTACAATTATCTATCAGTTTTGCGTCCGATACGATAATCTAGACTCACAGGAGAACGACCATAAGGTGCCAGAGGCAGCAATGGACCCATGAAGACAAGTCGGCTGGAGGACGATGTATTGAATCTCGACGCAATATTAGTGTTCCATCGTCATTAGGAGGCCCCGAACGTTACAATTAACTATCAGTTTTGCGTCCGATTCGATAATCTAGACTCACAGCAGAACAACCATAAGGTGCCCGTGGCAGCAATAGCCGGCCGCGGTGGTCTAGCGGTTCAGGCGCTCAGTCCGGAACCGCGCGACTGCTACGGTCGCAGGTTCGAATCCTGCCTCGGGCATGGATGTGTGTGATGTCCTTAGGTTAGTTAGGTCTAAGTAGTTCTAAGTTCTAGGGGACTGATGACCACAGATGTTAAGTCCCATAGTGCTCAGAACCATTTGAACCATTTGTGGCAGCAATAGACCCATGGAGACAAGTCGGCTGGAGGACGATGTATTGAATCTCGACGCAATTTCAGTGTTCCATCGTCATTAGGAGGCCATGAGCGTTTCAATTAACTATCAGTTTTGCGTCCGATTCGATAATCTAGACTCACAGGAGAACGACCATAAGGTGTCCGAAGCAGCAATAGACCCATGGAGACAAGTCGGCTGGAGGACGATGTATTGAATCGGGACGCAATTTGAGTGTTCCATCGTCATTAGGAGGCCCTGAACGTTACGATTAACTATCAGTTTTGCGTCCGATTCGATAATCTAGACTCACAGGAGAACGACCATAAGGTGCCCGAGGCAGCAATAGACAAATGGAGACAAGTCGGCTGGAGGACGATGTATTGAATCGGGACGCAATTTGAGTGTTCCATCGTCATTAGGAGGCCCTGAGCGTTTCAATTAACTATCAGTTTTGCGTCCGATTCGATAATCTAGACTAACAGGAGAGTGACAATAACGTGCCCGAAGCAGCAATAGACCCATGGAGAAAAGTCGGCTGGAGGACAATGTATTGAATCGGGACGCAATTTGAGTGTTCCATCGTCATTAGGAGGCCCTGAACGTCACAATTTACTATCAGTTTTGCGTCCGATTCGATAATCTACACTCACAGGAGAACGACCATAAGGTGCCCGAGGCAGCAATAGACCCATGCAGGCAAGTCGGCTGGAGGACGATGTATTGAATCGGGACGCAATTTGAATGTTCCATCGTCATTAGGAGGCCCTGAACGTCACAATTTACTATCAGTTTTGCGCCCGATTCGATAATCTACACTCACAGGAGAACGACCATAAGATGCCCGAGGCAGCAATAGACCCATGTAGGCAAGTCGGCTGGAGGACGATGTATTGAATCGGGAGGCAATTTGAGGGTTCCATCGTCATTAGGAGACCCTGAACGTTACAATTAACTATCAGATTTGCGTCCGATTCGATATTCTAGACTCACAGGAGAACGACCATAAGGTGCCCGAGGCGGCAACAGACCCACGGAGACAAGTCGCCTGGAGGACGATGTATTGAATCTCGACACAATTTGAGTTTTCCATCGTTATTACGAGGCCCTGAACGTTACAATTAACTATCAGTTTTGCGTCCGATTCGATAAGCTAGACTCACAAGAGAACGCCCGTAAGGTGCCCGAGGCAGCAATAGACCCATGGAGAGAAGTCGGCTGGAGGACGATGTATTGAATCTCGACGCAATTTTAGTGTTCCATCGTCATTAGGAGGCCCTGAGCGTTTCTATTAACTATCAGTTTTGCATCCGATTCGATAATCTAGACTCACAGAAGAACGACCATAAGGTGCCCGAGGCAGCAATAGACCCATGGAGACAAGTCGCCTGGAGGACGATGTACTGAATCGGGACGCAATTTGAGTGTTCCATCGTCATTACGAGGCCCTGAATGTTACAATTAACTATCAGTTTTGCGTCCGATTCGAAAATCTAGACTCACAGGAGTACGACAATAACGTGCCCGAGGCAGCAATAGACCCATGGAGACAAGACGGCTGGAGGACGATGTATTGAATCGGGACGCAATTTGAGTGTTCCATCGTCGTTAGGAGGCACTGAACGTTTTGCGTCCGATTCGATAATCTAGACTCACAGGAGAACGACCATAAGGTGCCCGAGGCAGCAATAGACCCATGGAGACAAGTCGGCTGGAGGACGATGTATTGATTCTCGACGCAATTTCAGTGTTCCATCGTCATTAGGAGGCCCTGAGCGTTTCAATTAACTATCAGTTTTGCGTCCGATTCGATAATCTAGACTCACAGGAGAACGACAATAAGGTGCCCGAAGCAGCAGTACACCCATGGAGACAAGTCGGCTGGAGGACGATGTATTGAATCGGGACGCAATTTGAGCGTTCCAACGTCATTAGGAGGCCCTGAACGTTACAATTAACTATCAGTTTTGCGTCCGATTCGATAATCTAGACTCACAGAAGAACGACCATAAGGTGCCCGAGGCAGCAATTGACCCATGGAGACAAGTCGCCTGGAGGACGATGTATTGAATCGGGACGCAATTTGAGTGTTCCATCGTCATTACGAGGCCCTGAATGTTACAATTAACTATCAGTTTTGCGTCCGATTCGAAAATCTAGACTCACAGGAGAACGAAAATAACGTGCCCGAGGCAGCAATAGACCCATGGAGACAAGTCGGCTGGAGTACGATGTATTGAATCTGAACGGTATTTTAGTGTTCCATCGTCATTAGGAGGCCCTGAACGTTACAATTATCTATCAGTTTTGCGTCCGATTCGATAATCTAGACTCACAGGTGAACGACCATAAGATGCCCGAGGCATCAATAGACCCGTGAAGACAAGTCGGCTGGAGGACGATGTATTGAATCTCGACGCAATTTGAGTGTTCCATCGTCATTAGGAGGCCCTGAACGTTACAATTAACTATCAGTTTTTCGTTCGATTCGATAATCTAGACTCACAGGAGTACGACCATAAGGTGCCCGTGGCAGCAATAGACCCATGGAGACAAGTCGGCTGGAGGACGATGTATTGAATCGGGACGCAATTTGAGTGTTCCATCGTCATTAAGAGGCCGTGAACGTTACAATTAACTGCCAGTTTTGCGTCCGAAACGATAATCTAGACTCACAGCAGAACGACCATAAGGTGCCTGAGGCCGCAATAGAGCAATGGACACAAGTAGGCTGGATGACGATGTATTGAATCTCGACACAATTTGAGTGTTCCATCGTCATTAGGAGGCACTGAACGAAACAATTAACTATCAGTTTTGCGTCCGATTCGATAAGCTAGACTCACAAGAGAACGACCATAAGGTGCCCGAGGCAGCAATAGACCCATGGAGACAAGTTGGCTGGAGGACGATGTATTGAATCTCGACGCAATTTGAGTGTTCCATCGTCATTAGGAGGCCCTGAGCGTTTCAATTAACTATCAGTTTTGCGTCCGATTCGATAATCTAGACTCACAGAAGAACGACCATAAGGTGCCCGAGGCAGCAATAGACCCATGGAGACAAGTCGCCTGGAAGACGATGTTTTGAATCGGGACGCAATTTGAGTGTTCCATCGTCATTACGAGGCCTTGAATGTTACAATTATCTATCAGTTTGGCGTCCGATTCGAAAATCTAAACTCACAGGAGAACGACAATAACGTGCCCGAGGCAGCAATAGACGCATGGAGACAAGACGGCTGGAGGACGATGTATTGATTCTCAACGCAATTTGAGTGTTCCATCGTCATTAGGAGGCCCTGAACGTTACAATTAACTATCAGTTTTGCGTCCGATTCGATAATCTAGACTCACAGGAGAACGACCATAAGGTGCCCTAAGCAGCAATAGACCCATGAAGACAAGTCGGCTGGAGAACGATGTACTGAATCGGGACGCAATTTGAGTGTTCCATCGTCATTAGGAGGCCCTGAACGTTACAATTATCTATCAGTTTTGCGTCCGATACGATAATCTAGACTCACAGGAGAACGACCATTAGGTGCCCGAGGCAGCATTGGACCCATGAAGACAAGTCGGCTGGAGGACGATGTATCGAATCTCGACGCAATTTGAGTGTTCCATCGTCATTAAGAGGCCGTGAACGTTACAATTAACTATCAGTTTTGCGTCCGATTCGATAATCTAGACTCACAGCAGAACGACCATAAGGTGCCCGAGGCCGCAATAGACCAATGGACACAAGTCGGCTGGATGACGATGTATTGAATCGGGACGCAATTTGAGTGTTCCATCGTCATTAGGGGGCCCTGAACGTTACAATTAAACATTAGTTTTGCGTCCGATTCGATAATCTAGACTCACAGGGCAACGACCATAAGGTGCCCGTGGCCGCAATAGATCCATAGAGACAAGTCGGCTGGAGGACGGTGTGTTGAATCTCAACGCAATTTGAGTGTTCCATCGTCATTAGGAGGCCCTGAGCGTTTCAATTAACTATCAGTTTTGCGTCCGATGCGATAATCTAGACACACAGGAGAACGACCATAAGGTGCCCGAGGCAGCAATAGACTCATGGAGACAAGTCGGCTGGAGGACGATGTATTGAATCTCAACGGAATTTTAGTGTTCCATCGTCATTAGGAGGCCCTGAACGTTACAATTAACTATCGGTTTTGCGTCCGATTCGCTAATCTAGACTCACAGGAGATCGACCATAAGGCGCCCGAGCAGCAATAGACCCTTGGAGACAAGACGGCTGGAGGACGATGTATTGAATCTCGACGCAATTTGAATGTTCCATCGTCATTAGGAGGCCCTGAACGTTACAATTAACTATCAGTTTTGCGTCCGATTCGATAACCTAGACTCACAGCAGAACGACCATAAGGTGCCCGAGGCCGCAATAGACCATTGGACACAAGTCGGCTGGATGACGATGTATTGAATCGGGACGCAATTTGAGTGTTCCATCGTCATTAGTGGGCCCTGAACGTTACAATTAACCATCAGTTTTGCGTCCGATTAGATAATCTAGACTCACAGGAGAACGACATTAAGGTGCCCGAGGCAGCAATAGACCCATGGAGACAAGACGGGTGGAGGACGATGTATTGAATCTCAATGCAATTTGAGTGTTCCATCGTCATTAGGAGGCCCTGAACGTTACAATTAACTATCAGTTTTGGTTCCGATTCGATAAACTAGACTCACAGGAGAACGACCATAAGGTGCCCGTGGCAGCAATAGACTCATGGAGACAAGTCGGCTGGAGGACGATGTATTGAATCTCGACGCAATTTCAGTGTTCCATCGTCATTAGGAGGCCCTGAGCGATTCAATTAACTATTAGTTTTGCGTCCGATTCGATAATCTAGACTCACAGGAGAACGACCATAAGGTGTCCGAGGCAGCAATAGACCCATGGAGACATGTCGGCTGGAGGACGATGTATTGAATCGGGAGGCAATTTGAGTGTTCCATCGTCATTAGGAGGCCCTGAACGTTACGATTAACTATCAGTTTTGCGTCCGATTCGATAATCTAGACTCACAGGAGAACGACCATAAGGTGCCCGAGGCAGCAATAGACAAATGGAGACAAGTCGGCTGGAGGACGATGTATTGAATCAGGACGCAAATTGAGTGTTCCATCGTCATTAGGAGGCCCTGAGCGTTTCAATTAACTATCAGTTTTGCGTCCGATTCGATAATCTAGACTAACAGGAGAGTGACAATAACGTGCCCGAAGCAGCAATAGACCCATGGAGAAAAGTCGGCTGGAGGACAATGTATTGAATCGGGACGCAATTTGAGTGTTCCATCGTCATTAGGAGGCCCTGAACGTCACAATTTACTATCAGTTTTGCGTCCGATTCGATAATCTACACTCACAGGAGAACGACCATAAGGTGCCCGAGGCAGCAATAGACCCATGCAGGCAAGTCGGCTGGAGGACGATGTATTGAATCGGGACGCAATTTGAGTGTTCCATCGTCATTAGGAGGCCCTGAACGTCACAATTTACTATCAGTTTTGCGCCCGATTCGATAATCTACACTCACAGGAGAACGACCATAAGATGCCCGAGGCAGCAATAGACCCATGTAGGCAAGTCGGCTGGAGGACGATGTATTGAATCGGGAGGCAATTTGAGGGTTCCATCGTCATTAGGAGATCCTGAACGTTACAATTAACTATCAGATTTGCGTCCGATTCGATATTCTAGACTCACAGGAGAACGACCATAAGGTGCCCGAGGCGGCAACAGACCCACGGAGACAAGTCGCCTGGAGGACGATGTATTGAATCTCGACACAATTTGAGTTTTCCATCGTTATTACGAGGTCCTGAACGTTACAATTAACTATCAGTTTTGCGTCCGATTCGATAAGCTAGACTCACAAGAGAACGCCCGTAAGGTGCCCGAGGCAGCAATAGACCCATGGAGAGAAGTCGGCTGGAGGACGATGTATTGAATCTCGACGCAATTTTAGTGTTCCATCGTCATTAGGAGGCCCTGAGCGTTTCTATTAACTATCAGTTTTGCATCCGATTCGATAATCTAGACTCACAGAGGAACGACCATAAGGTGCCCGAGGCAGCAATAGAGCCATGGAGACAAGTCGCCTGGAGGACGATGTACTGAATCGGGACGCAATTTGAGTGTTCCATCGTCATTACGAGGCCCTGAATGTTACAATTAACTATCAGTTTTGCGTCCGATTCGAAAATCTAGACTCACAGGAGAACGACAATAACGTGCCCGAGGCAGCAATAGACCCATGGAGACAAGACGGCTGGAGGACGATGTATTGAATCGGGACGCAATTTGAGTGTTCCATCGTCGTTAGGAGGCACTGAACGTTTTGCGTCCGATTCGATAATCTAGACTCACAGGAGAACGACCATAAGGTGCCCGAGGCAGCAATAGACCCATGAAGACAAGTCGGCTGGATAACGATGTATTGAATCGGGACGCAATTTGAGTGTTCCATCGTCATTAGGAGGCCCTGAACGTTACAATTATCTATCAGTTTTGCGTCCGATACGATAATCTAGACTCACAGGAGAACGACCATAAGGTGCCAGAGGCAGCAATTGACCCATGAAGACAAGTCGGCTGGAGGACGATGTATTGAATCTCAACGCAATTTGAGTGTTCCATCGTCATTAGGAGGCCCTGTGCGTTTCAATTAACTATCAGTTCTGCGTCCGATTCAATAATCTAGACTCACAGGAGAACGACCATAAGGTGCCCGAGGTAGCAATAGACTCATGGAGACAAGTCGGCTGGAGGACGATTTATTGAATCTCGACGCAATATTAGTGTTCCATCGTCATTAGGAGGCCCTGAACGTTACAATTAACTATCAGTTTTGCGTCCGATTCGATAATCTAGACGCACAGCAGAGTGACCATAAGGTGTCCGAAGCAGCAATAGACCCATGGAGACAAGTCGGCTGGAGGACGATGTATTGAATCGGGACGCAATTTGAGTGTTCCATCATCATTAGGGGGCCCTGAACGTTACAATTAACAATCAGTTTTGCATCCGATTCGATAATCTAGACTCACAGAAGAACGACCATAAGGTGCCCGAGGCAGCAATAGACCCATGGAGACAAGTCGCCTGGAGGTCGATGTACTGAATCGGGACGCAATTTGAGTGTTCCATCGTCATTACGAGGCCCTGAATGTTACAATTAACTATCAGCTTTGCGTCCGATTCGGAAATCTAGACTCACAGGAGAACGACAATAACGTGCCCGAGGCAGCAATAGACCCATGGAGACAAGACGGCTGGAGGACGATGTATTGATTCTCAACGCAATTTGAGTGTTCCATCGTCATTAGGAGGCCCTGATCGTTACAATTAACTATCAGCTTTGCGTCCGATTCGAAAATCTAGACTCACAGGAGAACGACAATAACGTGCCCGAGGCAGCAATACACCCATGGAGACAAGTCCGCTGGAGGACGATGTATTGAATCTCGACGCAATTTCAGTGTTCCATCGTCATTAGGAGGCCCTGAGCGTTTCAATTAACTATCAGTTTTGCGTCCGATTCGATAATCTAGACTCACAGGAGAACGACCATAAGGTGTCCGAAGCAGCAATAGACCCATGGAGACAAGTCGGCTGGAGGACGATGTATTGAATCGGGACGCAATTTGAGTGTTTATCGTCATTAGGAGGCCCTGAACGTTACGATGAACTATCAGTTTTGCGTCCGATTCGATAATCTAGACTCACAGGAGAACGACCATAAGGTGCCCGAGGCAGCAATAGACAAATGGAGACAAGTCGGCTGGAGCACGATGTATTGAATCTCGACGCAATTTGAGTGTTCCATCGTCATTAGGAGGCTCTGAGCGTTTCAATTAACTATCAGTTTTGCGTCCGATTCGATAATCTAGACTAACAGGATAGTGACAATAACGTGCCCGAAGCAGCAATAGACCCATGGAGACAAGTCGGCTGGAGGACAATGTATTGAAACGGGACGCAATTTGAGTGTTCCATCTTCATTAGGAGGCCCTGAACGTTACAATTAACTATCAGTTGTGCGTCCGATTCGATAATCTAGACTCACAGGAGAACGACCATAAGGTGCCCGAGGCAGCAATAGACCCATGGAGACAAGTCGCCTGGAGGTCGATGTACTGAATCGGGACGCAATTTGAGTGTTCCATCGTCATTACGAGGCCCTGAATGTTACAATTAACTATCAGTTTTGCATCCGATTCGAAAATCTAGACTCACAGGAGAACGACAATAACGTGCCCGAGGCAGCAATAGACCCATGGAGAAAAGACGGCTGGAGGACGATGTATTGATTCTCAACGCAATTTGAGTGTTCCATCGTCATTAGGAGGCCCTGATCGTTACAATTAACTATCAGTTTTGCGTCCGATTCGATAATCTAGACTCACAGGGCAACGACCATAAGGTGCCCGAGGCCGCATTAGATCCATGGAGAAAAGTCGGCTGGAGGACGGTGTGTTGAATCTCAAAGCAATTTGAGTGTTCCATCGTCATTAGGAGGCACTGATCGTTTCAATTAACTATCAGTTTTGCGTCCGATTTGATAATCTAGACTCACAGGAGAACGACCATAAGGCGCCCGAGCAGCAATAGACCCTTGGAGACAAGTCGGCTGGAGGACGATGTATTGAATCTCGACGCAATTTGAGTGTTCCATCGTCATTAGGAGGCCGTGAACGTTACAATTAACTATCAGTTTTGCGTCCGATTCGATAATCTAGACTAACAGGAGAGTGACAATAACGTGCCCGAAGCAGCAATAGACCCATGGAGACAAGTCGGCTGCAGGACAATGTATTGAAACGGGACGCAATTTGAGTGTTCCATCTTCATTAGGAGGCCCTGAACGTTACAATTAACTATCAGTTTTGCGTCCGATTCGATAATCTAGACTCACAGGAGAACGACCATAAGGCGCCCGAGCAGCAATAGACCCTTGGAGACAAGTCGGCTGGAGGACGATGTATAGAATCTCGACGCAATTTGAGTTTTCCATCGTCATTACGAGGCCCTGAACGTTACAATTAACTATCAGTTTTGCGTCCGATTCGATAATCTAGACTCACAGGAGAACGACCATAAGGTGCCCGAGGCCGCAATAGACCAATGGTCACAACTCGGCTGGATGACGATGTATTGAATCGGGACGCAATTTGAATGTTCCATCATCATTAGGGGGCCCTGAACGTTACAATTAACAATCAGTTTTGCGTCCGATTAGATAATCTAGACTCACAGGAGAACGACCATAAGGTGTCCGAGGCAGCAATATACCCATCGAGACAAGTCGGCTGGAGGACGATGTTTTGAATCGGGACGCAATTTGAATGTTCCATCGTCATTAGGAGGCCCTGAACGTCACAATTTACTATCAGTTTTGCGTCCGATTCGATAATCTACACTCACAGGAGAACGACCATAAGGTGCCCGAGGCAGCAATAGATCCATAGAGACAAGTCGGCTGGAGTACGATGTGTTGAATCTCAACGCAATTTGAGTGCTCCATCGTCATAAGGAGGCCCTGCGCGTTTCAATTAACTATCTGTTTTTCGTCCGATTCGATAATCTGGACTCACAGGAGAACGACCATAAGGTGCCCGAGGCAGCAATAGACTCATGAAGACAAGTCGGCTGGAGGACGATGTATTGAATCGGGACGCAATTTGAGTGTTCCATCGTCATTAGGAGGCCCTGAACGTTACATTAACCTATCAGATTTGCGTCCGATTCGATATTCTAGACTCACAGGAGAAAGACCATAAGGTGCCCGAGGCAGCAATAGACCCATGAAGACAAGTCGGCTGGAGGACGATGTATTGAATCGGGACGCAATATTAGTGTTCCATCGTCATTAGGAGGCCCTGAACGTTACAATTAACTATCAGTTTTGCGTCCGATTCGATAATCTAGACTCACAGGAGAACGACCTTAAGGCGCCCGAGCAGCAATAGACCCTTGGAGACAAGTCGGCTGGAGGACGATGTATTGAATCTCGACGCAATTTGAGTGTTCCATCGTCATTAGGAGGCCCTGAGCGTTTCAATTAACTATCAGTTTTGCGTCCTATTCGATAATCTAGAGACACAGGAGAACGACCATAAGGTGCCCGTGGCAGCAATAGACTCATGGAGACAAGTCGGCTGGAGGACGATGTATTGAATCGGGTCGCAATTTGAGTGTTCCATCGTCATTAGGAGGCCCTGAACGTTACAATTACCTATCAGATTTGCGTCCGAATCGATATTCTAGACTCACAGGAGAACGACCATAAGGTGCCCGAGGCGGCAACAGACCCATGGAGACAAGTCGGCTGGAGGACGAAATATTGAATCTCGACACAATTTGAGTGTTCCATCGTCATTACGGGGCCCTGAACGTTATATGTAACTTTCAGTTTTGCGTCCGATTCGATAATCTAGACTCACAAGAGAACGACCATAAGGTGCCCGAGGCAGCAATAGACCCATGGAGACAAGTCGCCTGGAGGACGATGTATTGAATCTCGACGCAATTTGAGTGTTCCATCGTCATTAGGAGGCCCTGAGCGTTTCAATTAACTATCAGTTTTGCGTCCGATTCGATAATCTAGACTCACAGGAGAACGACAATAAGGTGCCCGAAGCAGCAATACACCCACGGAGACAAGTCGGCTGGAGGACGATGTATTGAATCTCGACGCAATTTGAGTGTTCCATCGTCATTAGGAGGCCGGGAACGTTACAATTAACTATCAGTTTTGCGTCCGATTCGATAATCTAGAATCACATCAGAACGACCATAAGGTGCCCGAGGCCGCAATAGACCAATGGACACAAGTCGGCTGGATGACGATGTATTGAATCGGGACGCAATTTGAGTGTTCCATCGTCATTAGGGGGCCCTGAACGTTACAATTAACCATTAGTTTTGCGTCCGATTCGATAATCTAGACTCATGGTAGAACGACCATAAGGTGCCCGAGGCCGCATTAGATCCATGGAGACAAGTCGGCTGGAGGACGGTGTGTTGAATCTCAACGCAATTTGAGTGTTCCATCGTCATTAGGAGGCCCTGATCGTTTCAATTAACTATCAGTTTTGCGTCCTATTCGATAATCTAGAGTCACAGGAGAACGACCATAAGGTGCCCGTGGCAGCAATAGACTCATGGAGACAAGTCGGCTGGAGGACGATGTATTGAATCTCGACGCAATTTGAGTGTTCCATCGTCATTAGGTGGCCCTGAGCGATTCAATTAACTATTAGTTTTGCGTCCGATTCGATAATCTAGACTCCAAGGAGAACGACCATAAGGTGTCCGAGGCAGCAATAGACCCATGGAGACAAGTCGGCTGGAGGACGATGTATTGAATCGGGAGGCAATTTGAGTGTTCCATCGTCATTAGGAGGCCCTGAACGTTACAATTAACTATCAGATTTGGGTCCGATTCGATATTCTAGACTCACAGGAGAACGACCATAAGGTGCCCGAGGCGGCAACAGACCCACGGAGACAAGTCGGCTGGAGTACGATGTATTGAATCTCGACAAAATTTGAGTGTTCCACCGTCATTAGGAGGCCCTGAACGTTACAATTAACTATCAGTTTTGCGTCCGATTCGATAATCTAGACTCACAGGAGAACGACCATAAGGTGCCCGAAGCTGCAATAGACCCATCGAGACAAGTCGGCTGGAGGACGATGTATTGAATCGGGACGCAATTTGAGTGTTCAATCGTCATTAGGAGGCCCTGAGCGTTTCAATTAACTATCAGTTTTGCGTCCGATTCGATAATCTAGACTCACAGGAGAACGACAATAAGGTGCCCGAAGCAGCAGTAGACACATGGAGACAAGTCGGCTGGAGGACGATATATTGAATCGGGACGCAATTTGAGTGTTCCATCGTCATTAGGAGGCCCTGAACGTTACAATTAACTATCAGTTTTGCGTCCGATTCGATAATCTAGACTTACAGAAAAACGACCATAAGGCGCCCGAGCAGCAATAGACACTTGGAGACAAGTCGGCAGGAGGACGATGTATTGAATCTCGACGCAATTTGATTGTTCCATCGTCATTAGGAAGCCCTGAACGTTACAATTAACTATCAGTTTTGCGTCCGATTCGATAATCTAGACTCACAGGAGAACGACAATAAGGTGCCCGAAGCAGCAGTAGACACATGGAGACAAGTCGGCTGGAGGACGATATATTGAATCGGGACGCAATTTGAGTGTTCCATCGTCATTAGGAGGCCCTGAACGTTACAATTAACTATCAGTTTTGCGTCCGATTCGATAATCTAGACTTACAGGAAAACGACCATAAGGCGCCCGAGCAGCAATAGACACTTGGAGACAAGTCGGCAGGAGGACGATGTATTGAATCTCGACGCAATTTGATTGTTCCATCGTCATTAGGAAGCCCTGAAAGTTACAATTAACTATCAGTTTTGCGTCCGATTCGATAATCTAGACTCACAGGAGAACGACCATAAGCTGCCCGAGGCGGCAACAGAGCCACGGAGACAAGTCGGCTGGAGGACGATGTATTGAATCTCGACACAATTTGAGTTTTCCATCGTTATTAGGAGGCCCTGAACGTCACAATTAACTATCAGTTTTGCGTCCGATTCGATAAGCTAGACTCACAAGAGAACGACCGTAAGGTGCCCGAGGCAGCAATAGACCCATGGAGACAAGTTGGCTGGAGGACGATGTATTGAATCTCGACGCAATTTTAATGTTCCATCGTCATTAGGAGGCCCTGAGCGTTTCTATTAACTATGAGTTTTGCGTCCGATTCGATAATCTAGACTCACAGAAGAACGACCATAAGGTGCCCGAGGCAGCAATAGACCCATGGAGACAAGTCGCCTGGAGGACGATGTACTGAATCGGGACGCAATTTGAGTGTTCCATCGTCATTACGAGGCCCTGAATGTTACAATTAACTATCAGTTTTGCGTCCGATTCGAAAATCTAGACTCACAGGAGAACGACAATAACGTGCCCGAGGCAGCAATAGACCCATGGAGACAAGACGGCTGGAGGACGATGTATTGAATCGGGACGCAATTTGAGTGTTCCATCGTCGTTAGGAGGCACTGAACGTTTTGCGTCCGATTCGATAATCTAGACTCACAGGAGAACGACCATAAGGTGCCCGAGGCAGCAATAGACCCATGCAGGCAAGTCGGCTGGAGGACGATGTATTGAATCGGGACGCAATTTTAGTGTTCCATCGTCTTTAGGAGGCCCTGAACGTTACAATTAACTATCAGTTTTGCGTCCGATTCGATAATCTAGACTCGCAGGGCAACGACCATAAGGTGCCCGAGGCCGCAATAGATAGATTGAGACAAGTCGGCTGGAGGACGATGTGTTGAATCTCAACGCAATTTGAGTGTTCCATCGTCATTAGGAGGCCCTGATCGTTTCAATTAACTATCAGATATGCGTCCGATTCGATATTCTAGACTCACAGGAGAACGACCATAAGGTGCCCGGGGCGGCAACAGACCCACGGAGACAAGTCGGCTGGAGGACGATGTATTGAATCTCGACGCAATTTTAGTGTTCCATCGTCATTAGGAGGCCCTGAGCGTTTCTATTAACTATCAGTTTTGCATCCGATTCGATAATCTAGACTCACAGAAGAACGACCATAAGGTGCCCGAGGCAGCAATAGACCCATGGAGACAAGTCACCTGGGGGTCGATGTACTGAATCGGGACGCAATTTGAGTGTTCCATCGTCATTACGAGGCCCTGAATGTTACAATTAACTATCAGCTTTGCGTCCGATTCGAAAATCTAGACTCACAGGAGAACGAAAATAACGTGCCCGAGGCAGCAATAGACCCATGGAGACAAGACAGCTGGAGGACGATGTATTGATTCTCAACGCAATTTGAGTGTTCCATCGTCATTAGGAGGCCCTGATCGTTACAAGTAACTATCAGTTTTGCGTCCGATTCGATAATCTAGGCTCACAGGAGAACGACCACAAGGTGCCCGAGGCAGCAATAGACCGATGAAGACAAGTCGGCTGGAGGACGATGTATTGAATCTCAGCGCAATTTGAGTGTTCCATCGTCATTAGGAGGCCCTGAGCGTTTCAATTAACTATCAGTTCTGCGTCCGATTCGATAATCTAGACTCACAGGAGAACGACCATAAGGTGCCTGAGGTAGCAATAGACTCATGGAGACAAGTCGGCTGGAGGACGATGTATTGAATCTCGACGCAATATTAGTGTTCCATCGTCATTAGGAGGCCCTGAACGTTACAATTAACTATTAGTTTTGCGTCCGATTCGATAATCTAGACTCACAGCAGAACGACCATAAGGTGCCCGTGGCAGCAATGGACCCATGGAGACAAGTCGGCTGGAGGACGATGTATTGAATCTCGACGCAATTTCAGTGTTCCATCGTCATTAGGAGGCCCTGAGCGTTTCAATTAGCTATCAGTTTTGCGTCCGATTCGATAATCTAGACTCACAGGAGAACGACCATAAGGTGTCCGAAGCAGCAATAGACTCATGGAGACAAGTCGGCTGCAGGACGATGTATTGAATCGGGACGCAATTTGAGTGTTCCATCGTCATTAGGAGGCCCTGAACGTTACGATTAACTATCACTTTTGCGTCCGATTCGATAATCTAGACTCACAGGAGAACGACCATAAGGTGCCCGAGGCAGCAATAGACAAATGGAGACAAGTCGGCTTTAGGACGATGTATTGAATCTCGACGCAATTTGAGTTTTCCATCGTCATTAGGAGGCCCTGAGCGTTTCAATTAACTATCAGTTTTGCGTCCGATTCGATAATCTAGACTAACAGGAGAGTGACAATACGTGCCCGAAGCAGCAATAGACCCATGGAGACAAGTCGGCTGGAGGACAATGTATTGAAACGGGACGCAATTTGAGTGTTCCATCTTCATTAGGAGGCCCTGAACGTTACAATTAACTATCAGTTTTGCGTCCGATTCGATAATCTAGACTCACAGGAAAACGACCATAAGGCGCCTGAGCAGCAATAGTCCCTTGGAGACAAGTCGGCTGGAGGACGATGTATTGAATCTCGACGCAATTTGAGTGTTCCATCGTCATTAGGAGGCCCTGAACGTTACAATTAACTATCAGTTTTGCGTCCGATTCGATAATCTATACTCACAGGAGAACGACCATAAGGTGCCCGAGGCCGCAATAGACCAATGGTCACAAGTCGGCTGGATGACGATGTATTGAATCGGGACGCAATTTGAGTGTTCCATCATCATTACGGGGCCCTGAACGTTACAATTAACAATCAGTTTTGCGTCCGATTAGATAATCTAGACTCACAGGAGAACGACCATAAGGTGCCCGAGGCAGCAATATACCCATTGAGACAAGTCGGCTGGAGGACGATGTTTTGAATCGGGACGCAATTTGAATGTTCCATCGTCATTAGGAGGCCCTGAACGTCACAATTTACTATCAGTTTTGCGTCCGATTCGATAATCTACACTCACAGGAGAACGACCATAAGGTGCCCGAGGCAGCAATATATCCATTGAGACCAGTCGGCTGGAGGACGATGTGTTGAATCTCAACGCAATTTGAGTGCTCCATCGTCATAAGGAGGCCCTGCGCGTTTCGTTTAACTATCAGTTTTTCGTCCGATTCGATAGTCTGGACTCACAGGAGTACGACCATAAGGTGCCCGAGGCAGCAATAGACTCATGAAGCCAAGTCGGCTGGAGGACGATGTATTGAATCGGGACGCAATTTGAGTGTTCCATCGTCATTAGGAGGCCCTGAACGTTACAATTAACTATCAGTTTTGCGTTCGATTCGATAATCTAGACTCACAGGAGTACGACCATAAGGAGCCCGTGGCAGCAATTGACCCATGGAGGCAAGTCGGCTGGAGGACGATGTATTGAATCGGGACGCAATTTGAGTGTTCCATCGTCATTAGGAGGCCCTGAACGTTACATTAATCTTTCAGATTTGCGTCCGATTCGATATTCTAGACTCACAGGAGAACGACCATAAGGTGCCCGAGGCGGCAACAGACCCATGGAGACAAGTCGACTGGAGGACGAAATATTGAATCTCGACACAATTTGAGTGTTCCATCGTCATTAGGAGGCCCAGAACGTTACAATTAACCATTAGTTTTGCGTCCGATTCTATAATCTAGACTCACAGGGCAACGACCATAAGGTGCCCGAGGCCGCATTAGATCCATGGAGGCAAGTCGGCTGGAGGACGGTGTGTTGAATCTCAACGCAATTTGAGTGTTCCATCGTCATTAGGAGGCCCTGATCGTTTCAATTAACTATCAGTTTTGCGTCCTATTCGATAATCTAGAGTCACAGGAGAACGACCATAAGGTGCCCGTGGCAGCAATAGACTCATGGAGACAATTCGGCTGGAGGACGATGTATTGAATCAGGTCTCAATTTGAGTGTTCCATCGTCATTAGTAGGCCCTGAACGTTACAATTACCTATCAGATTTGCGTCCGATTCGATATTCTAGACTCACAGGAGAACGACCATAAGATGCCCGAGGCGGCAACAGACCCATGGAGACAAGTCGGCTGGAGGACGATGTATTGAATCTCGACGCAATTTCAGTGTTCCATCGTCATTAGAAGGCCCTGAGCGATTCAATTAACTATTAGTTTTGCGTCCGATTCGATAATCTAGACTCACAGGAGAACGACTATAAGGTGTCCGAGGCAGCAATAGACCCATGGAGACAAGTCGGCTGGAGGACGATGTATTGAATCGGGAGGCAATTTGAGTGTTCCATCGTCATTAGGAGGCCCTGAATGTCACAATTAACTATCAGATTTGCGTCCGATTCGATATTCTAGACTCACAGGAGAACGACCATAAGGTGCCCGGGGCGGCAACAGACCCACGGAGACAAGTCGGCTGGAGGACGATGTATTGAATCTCGACGCAATTTCAGTGTTCCATCGTCATTAGGAGGCCGTGAACGTTACAATTAACTATCAGATTTGCGTCCGATTCGATAATCTAGACTCACATCAGAACGACCATAAGGTGTCCGAGGCCGCAATAGACCAATGGACACAAGTCGGCTGGATGACGATGTATTGAATCGGGACGCAATTTTAGTGTTCCATCGTCATTAGGAGGGCCTGAACGTTACAATTAACTATCAGTTTTGCGTCCGATTCGATTATTTAGACTCACAGCAAAACGACCATAAGGTGCCCGTGGCAGCAATGGACCCATGGAGACAAGTCGGCTGGAGGACAATGTATTGAATCTCGACGCAATTTCAGGGTTCCATCGTCATTAGGAGGCCCTGAGCGTTTCAATTAACTATCAGTTTTGCGTCCGATTCGATAATGTAGACTAACAGGAGAGTGACAATAACTTGCCCGAAGCAGCAATAGACCCATGGAGACAAGTCGGCTGGAGGACGATGTATTGAAACGGGACGCAATTTGAGTGTTCCATCTTCATTAGGAGGCCCTGAACGTTACAATTAACTATCAGTTTTGCGTCCGATTCGATAATCTAGACTCACAGGAGAACGACCATAAGGCGCCAGAGCAGCAGTAGACCCTTGGAGACATGTCGGCTGGAGGACGATGTATAGAATCTCGACGCAATTTGAGTGTTCCATCGTCATTAGGAGGCCCTGAACGTTACAATTAACTATCAGTTTTGCGTCCGATTCGATAATCTAGACTCACAGGAGAACGACCATAAGGTGCCCGAGGCCGCAATAGACCAATGGTCACAAGTCGGCTGGATGACGATGTATTGAATCGGGACGCAATTTGAGTGTTCCATCATAATTAGGAGGCCCTGAACGTTACAATTAACAATCAGTTTTGCGTCCGATTAGATAATCTAGACTCACAGGAGAACGACCATAAGGTGCCCGAGGCAGCAATATACCCATGGAGACACGTCGGCTGGAGGACGATGTTTTGAATCGGGACGCAATTTGAATGTTCCATCGTCATTAGGAGGCGCTGAACGTCACAATTTACTATCAGTTTTGCGTCCGATTTGATAATCTACACTCACAGGAGAACGACCATAAGGTGACCGAGGCAGCAATAGAACCTTTGAGACAAGTCGGCTGGAGGACGATGTGTTGAATCTCAACGCACTTTGAGTGCTCCATCGTCATAAGGAGGCCCTGCGCGTTTCAATTAACTACCTGTTTTTCGTCCGATTCGATAATCTGGACTCACAGGAGAACGACCATAAGGTGCCCGAGGCAGCAATAGACTCATGAAGACAAGTCGGCTGGAGGACGATGTATTGAATCGGGACGCAATTTGAGTGTTCCATCGTAATTAGGAGGCCCAGAACGTTACATTAACCTATCAGATTTGCGTCCGATTCGATATTCTAGA
This sequence comes from Schistocerca cancellata, assembly GCF_023864275.1. Classification (NCBI taxonomy): domain Eukaryota; kingdom Metazoa; phylum Arthropoda; class Insecta; order Orthoptera; family Acrididae; genus Schistocerca; species Schistocerca cancellata. The sequence continues at coordinate 459,283,087 of NC_064634.1, read as the reverse complement.
CTCACAGGAGAACGACCATAAGGTGCCCGAGGCGGCAACAGACCCATGGAGACAAGTCGGCAGGAGGACGAAATATTGAATCTCGACGGAATTTGAGTGTTCCATCGTCATTACGAGGCCCTGAACGTTACAATTAACTATCAGTTTTGCGTCCGATTCGATAATCTAGACTCACAGGAGAACGACCATAAGGTGCCCGAGGCAGCAATATACCCATGAGGACAAGTCGGCTGGAGGACGATGTATTGAATCTCGACGCAATTTGAGTGTTCCATCGTCATTAGGAGGCCCTGAGCGTTTCAATTAACTATCAGTTTTGCGTCCGATTCGATAATCTAGACTCACAGGAGAACGACAATAAGGTGCCCGAACAGCAATAGACCCTTGGAGACAAGTCGGCTGGAGGTCGATGTATTGAATCTCGACGCAATTTGAGTGTTCCATCGTCATTAGGAGGCCGTGAACGTTACAATTAACTATCAGTTTTGCGTCCGATTCGATAATCTAGACTCACATCAGAACGACCATAAGGTGCCCGAGGCCGCAATAGACCAATGGACACAAGTCGGCTGGATGACGATGTATTGAATCGGGAAGAAATTTGAGTGTTCCATCGTCATTAGGGGGCCCTGAACGTTACAATTAACCATTAGTTTTGCGTCCGATTCGATAATCTAGACTCACAGGGCAACGACCAAAAGGTGCCCGAGGCCGCATTAGATCCATGGAGAAAAGTCGGCTGGAGGACGGTGTGTTGAATGTCAACGCAATTTGAGTGTTCCATCGTCATTAGGAGGCCCTGAACGTTACAATTAAATATCAGATTTGCGTCCGATTCGATATTCTAGACTCACAGGAGAACGGCCATAAGGTGCCCGAGGCGGCAACAGACCCATGGAGACAAGTCGGCTGGACTACGAAATATTGAATCTCGACACAATTTGAGTGTTCCATCGTCATTACGAGGCCCTGAACGTTACAATTAACTATCAGTTTTGCGTCCGATTCGATAATCTAGACTCACAGGAGAACGACCATAAGGTGCCCGAGGCAGAAATAGACCCATGGAGACAAGTTGGCTGGAGGACGATGTATTGAATCTCGACGCAATTTGAGTGTTCCATCGTCATTAGGAGGCCCTGAGCGTTTCAATTAACTATCAGCTTTGCGTCCGATTCGATAATCTAGACTCACAGGAGAACGACAATAAGGTGCCCGAAGCAGCAATACACCCATGGAGACAAGTCGGCTGGAGGACGATGTATTGAATCTCGACGCAATTTGAGTGTTCCATCGTCTTTAGGAGGCCGTGAACGTTACAATTAACTATCAGTTTTGCGTCCGATTCGATAATCTAGACTCACATCAGAACGACCATAAGGTGCCCGAGGCCGCAATAGACCAACGGACACAAGTCGGCTGGATGACGATGTATTGAATCGGGACGCAATTTGAGTGTTCCATCGTCATTAGGGGGCCCTGAACGTTACAATTAACCATTAGTTTTGCGTCCGATTCGATAATCTAGACTCACAGGGCAACGACCATAAGGTGCCCGAGGCCGCATTAGATCCATGGAGACAAGTCGGCTGGAGGACGGTGTGTTGAATCTCAACGCAATTTGAGTGTTCCATCGTCATTAGGAGGCCCTGATCGTTTCAATTAACTATCAGTTTTGCATCCTATTCGATAATCTAGAGTCACAGGAGAACGACCATAAGGTGACCGTGGCAGCAATAGACTCATGGAGAAAAGTCGGCTGGAGGACGATGTATTGAATCTCGACGCAATTTGAGTGTTCCATCGTCATTAGGAGGCCCTGAGCGATTCAATTAACTATTAGTTTTGCGTCCGATTCGATAATCTAGACTCCTAGGAGAACGACCATGAGGTGTCCGAGGCAGCAATAGACGCATGGAGGCAAGTCGGCTGGAGGACGATGTATTGAATCGGGAGGCAATTTGAGTGTTCCATCGTCATTAGGAGGCCCTGAACGTTACAATTAACTATCAGATTTCGGTGCGATTCGATATTCTAGACTCACAGGAGAACAACCATAAGGTGCCCGAGGCGGCAACAGACCCACGGAGACAAGTCGGCTGGAGGACGATGTATTGAATCTCGACACAATTTGAGTGTTCCACCGTCATTAGGAGGCCCTGAACGTTACAATTAACTATCAGTTTTGCGTCCGATTCGATAATCTAGACTCACAGGAGAACGACAATAAGATGCCCGAAGCAGCAATAGACCCATGGAGACAAGTCGGCTGGAGGACGATGTGTTGAATCGGGACGCAATTTGAGTGTTCAATCGTCATTAGGAGGCCCTGAGCGTTTCAATTAACTATCAGTTTTGCGTCCGATTCGATAATCTAGACTCACAGGAGAACGACCATAAGGTGCCCGAGGCCCCAATAGACCAATGGACACAAGTCGGCTGGATGGCGATGTATTGAATCGGGACGCAATTTGAGTGTTCCATCGTCATTAGGGGGCCCTGAACATTACAATTAACTATCAGTTTTGCGTCCGATTCGATACTCTAGACTCACAGGAGAACGACCATAAGGGCCCGAGGCAGCAATAGACCCATGAAGACAAGTCGGCTGGAGGACGATGTATTGAATTGGGACGCAATTTGAGTGTTCCATCGTCATTAGGAGGCCCTCAACGTTACAATTAACTATCAGATTTGCGTCCGATTCGATATTCTAGACTCACAGGAGAACGACCATAAGGTGCCCGAGGCAGCAATAGACCCATGGAGACAAGTCGCCTGGAGGACGATGTATTGAATCTCAACGCAATTTGAGTGTTCCATCGTCATTAGCAGGTCCTGAACGTTACAATTAACTATCAGTTTTGCGTCCGATTCGATAATCTAGACTCACAGGAGAACGATCATAAGGTGCCCGAGGCAGCAAGAGACCCATGGAGACAAGTCGGCTGGAGGACGATGGATTGAATCGGGACGCAATTTGAGTGTTCCATCGTCATTAGGAGTCCCTGAACGTTACAATTAACTATAAGTTTTGCGCCCGATTCGATAATCTAGACTCACAGCAGAACGACCATAAGGTGCCCGAGGCAGCAATAGATCCATGGAGACAAGTCGGCTGGAGGACGATGTATTGAATCTCCACGGAATTTTAGTAGTCCAACGTCATTAGGAGGTCCTGAATGTTACAATTAACTATCAGTTTTGCGTTCGATTCGATAATCTAGACTCACAGGAGAACGAACATAAGGTGCCCGTGGCAGCAATTGACCCATGGAGACAAGTCGGCTGGAGGACGATGTATTGAATCTCGACGCAATTTCAGTGTTCCATCGTCATTAGGAGGCCCTGAGCGCTTCAATTAACTATCAGTTTTGCGTCCGATTCGATAATCTAGACTCATAGGAGAACGGCCATAAGGTGCCCGTGGCAGCAATAGACCCATGGAAACAAGTCGTTGGAGGACGATGTATTGAATCGGGACGCAATTTGAGTGTTCCATCGTCATTAAGAGGCCCTGAACGTTACAATTAACTATCAGTTTTGCGTCCGATTCGATAATCTAGACTCACAGGAGAAAGACCATAAGGTGCCCGAGGCAGCAATAGACCCATGGAGACAAGTCGCCTGGAGGACGATGTATTGAATCTTGACGCAATTTGAGTGTTCCATCGTCATTAGGAGGCCCTGAACCATACAATTAACTATCAGTTTTGCGTCCGATTCGATTATCTAGACTCACAGGAGAACGACCATAAGGTGCCCGAGGCAGCAATAGACCCATGGTGACAAGTCGGCTGGATGACGATGTATTGAATCTCGACGCAATTTGAGTGTTCCATCGTCATTAGGGGGCCCTGAACGTAACAATTAACTATCAGTTTCGCGTCCGATTCGATAATCTAAACTCACAGTAGAACGACCATAAGGTGCCCGAGACAACAATAGACCCATGGAGACAAGTCGCCTGGAGGACGATGTATTGAATCGGGACGCAATTTGAGTGTTCCATCGTCATTAGGAGGCCCTGAACGTCAAAACTAACTATCAGTCTTGCGTCCGATTCGATAATCTAGACTCACAGGAGAACGACCATAAGGTGCCCAAGGCAGCAAAAGACCCATGGAGACAAGTCGGCTGGAGGATGATGTATTGAATCGGGTTGCAATTTGAGTGTTCCATCGTCATTAGGAGGCCCTGAACGTTACAATTAACTATCAGTTTTGCGTCCGATTCCAAAATCTAGACTCACAGGAGAACGACAATAAGGTGCCGGAGGCAGCAATATACCCATGGAGACAAGTCGGCTGGAGGACAATGTATTGATTCTCAACGCAATTGGAGTGTTCCATCGTCATTAGGAGGCAATGAACGTTACAATTAACTATCAGTCTTGCGTCCGTTTCGATAATCTAGACTCACAGGAGAACGACCATAAGGTGCCCGAGGCAGCAATAGACCCATGAAGACAAGTCAGCTGGAGGACGATGTAATGAATCGGGACGCAATTTGAGTGTTCCATCGTCATTAGGAGGCCCTGAACGTTACAATTAACTATAAGTTTTGCGCCCGATTCGATAATCTAGACTCACAGGAGAACGACCATAAGGTGCCCGAGGCAGCAATAGATCCATGGAGACAATTCGCCTGGAGGACGATGTATTGAATCTCGACGCAATTTGAGTGTTCCATCGTAATTAGGAGGACCTGAACGTTACAATTAACTATCAGTTTTGCGTCCGATTCAATGATCTAGACTCACAGGAGAACGACCATAACGTGCTCGAGGCAGCAGTAGACCCATGGAGAAAAGTCGGCTGGAGGACGATGTATTGAATCGGGACGCAATTTGAGTATTCCATCGTCATTAGGTGGCCCTGAACGTTACAATTAACTATCAGTTTTGCGTCTGATTCGAAAATCTAGACTCACAGGAGAACAACCATAAGGTGACCGAGGCCGCAATAGACACATGGAGACAAGTCGGCTGGATGACGATGTATTGAATCTCGACGCAATTTGAGTGTTCCATCTTCATTCGGGGGCACTGAACGTTACAATCAACTATCAGTTTCGCGTCCGATTCGATAATCTAGACCCACAGGAGAACGAACATAAGGTGCCCGAGGCAGCAAAAGACCCATGGACACAAGTCGGCTGGATGACGATGTATTGAATCTCGACGCAATTTCAGTGTTCCATCGTCATTAGGGGGCCCTGAACGTTACAATTAACTATCAGTTTCGCGTCCGATTCGATAATTTAGATTCGCAGGAGAACGATCATATAGTGCCCGATGCAGCAATGGACCCATGGAGTTAAGTCGCCTGTAGGACGATGTAGTGAGTCTCGACGCAATTTGAGTGTTCCATCGTCATTAGGAGGCCCTGGACGTCACAATTAACTATCAGTCTTGCGTCCGATTCAATAAACTAGACTCACAGGAGAACGACCATAAGGTGCCCGAGGCAGCAAAAGACCCATGGAGACAAGTCGGCTGGAGGACGATGTATTGAATCGGGACGCAATTTCAGTGTTCCATCGTCATTAGGAGGCCCTGAAATGTTACAATTAACTATCAGTTTTGCGTCCGATTCGAAAATGTAGAGTCACAGGAGAACGACAATAAGGTGCCCGAGGCAGCAATATACCCATGGAGACAAGTCGGCTGGAGGACAATGTACTGAATCTCAACGCAATTTGAGTGTTTCATCGTCATTAGGAGACCCTGAACGTTACAATTAACTATCAGTTTTGCATCCGATTCGATCATCTAGACTCACAGGAGGACGACCATAAGATGCCCGAGGCAGCAATAGACCCATGAAGACAAGTCGGCTGGAGGACGATGTATTGAATCGGGACGCAATTTGAGTGTTCCATCGACATTAGGAGGCCCTGAACGTTACAATTATCTATCAGTTTTGCGTCCGATTCGATAATCTAGACTCACAGGAGAACGACCATAAGGTGCCCGAGGCAGCAATAGACCCATGGTGACAAGTCGGCTGGATGACGATGTATTGAATCTCGACGCAATTTGAGTCTTCCATCGTCATTAGGGGGCCCTGAACGGAACAATTAACTATCAGTTTCGCGTCCAATTCGATATTCTAAACTCACAAGAGAACGACCATAAGGTGCCCGAGGCAACAATAGACCCATGGACACAAGTCGCCTGGAGGACGATGTATTGAATCGGGACGCAATTTGAGTGTTCCATCGTCATTAGGAGGCCCTGAACGTCAAAATTAACTATCAGTCTTGCGTCCGATTCGATAATCTAGACTCACAGGAGAACGACCATAAGGTGCCCAAGGCAGCAAAAGACCCATGGAGACAAGTCGGCTGGAGAACGATGTATTGAATCGGGACGCAATTTGAGTGTTCCATCGTCATTAGGAGGCCCTGAACGTTACAATTAAGTATCAGTTTTGCGTCCGATTCGATAATCTAGACTCACAGGAGGAGGACCATAAGGCGACCGAGGCAGCAATTGACCCATGAAGACAAGTCGGCTTGAGGACAATGTATTGAATCTCGACGCAATTTGAGTGTTCCATTGTCATTAGGAGGCCCTGAAAATTACAATTAACTATCAGTTTTGCGTCCAATTCGATAATCTAGACTCACAGGAGAACGACCATAAGGTGCCCGAGGCAGCAATAGTCCCATGGAGACAAGTCGGCTGGAGGACGATGTATTGAATCGGGACGCAATTTGAGTGTTCCATCGTCATTACGAGGCCCTGAGCGTTTCAATGAACTATCAGTTTGGCGTCAGATTCGATAATCTAGACTCACAGGAGAACGACCATAAGGTGCCCGAGGCAGCAATAGACCCTTGGAGACAAGTCGGCTGGAGGACGATGTATTGAATCTCGATGCAATTTGAGTGTTCCATCGTAATTAGGATGCCCTGAACGTTACAATTAACTATCAGTTTTGCGTCCGATTCGATAATGTAGACTCATAGGAGAACGACCATAAGGTGCCCGTGGCAGCAAAGGGCCCATGGAAACAAGTCGCAAGAGGACGATGTATTGAATCGGGACGCAATTTGAGTGTTCCATCGTTATTAGAAGGACCTGAACGTTACAATTAACTATCAGTTTTGCGTCCGATTCGATAATCTAGACTCACAGGAGAACGACCATAAGATGCCCGAGGCAGCAATAGACCCATGGAGACAAGTCGGCTGGAGAACGATGTATTGAATCTCGACGCAATTTGAGTGTTCCATCGTAATTAGGAGGCCCTGAACGTTACAATTAACTATCAATTTTGCGTCCGATTCGATAATCTAGACTCACAGGAGAACGACCATAAGGTGCCCGATTCAGCAATAGACCCATGGACAAAAGTCGGCTAATGACGATGTATTGAATCTCGACGCAATTTGAGTGTTCCATCGTCATTAGGGGGCCCTGAACGTTACAATTAACTATCAGTTTCGCGTCCGATACGATAGTCTAGACTCACAGGAGAACGACCATAAGGTGCCCGCGGCAGCAATAGACCCATAGAGACAAGACGCCTGGAGGACGATGTAACGAATCGAGACGCAATTTGAGTGTTCCATCGTCATTAGGAGGCCCTGAACGTCACAATTGACTATCAGTTTTGCGTCCGATTCGATAATCTAGACTCACAGGAGAACGACCATAAGGTGCCCGAGGCAGCAAAAGACCCATGGAGACAAGTCGGCTGGAGGATGATGTATTGAATCGGGTTGCAATTTGAGTGTTCCATCGTCATTAGGAGGCCCTGAACGTTACAATTAACTATCAGTTTTGCGTCCGATTCCAAAATCTAGACTCACAGGAGAACGACAATAAGGTGCCGGAGGCAGCAATATACCCATGGAGACAAGTCGGCTGGAGGACAATGTATTGAATCTCAACGCAGTTGGAGTGTTCCATCGTCATTAGGAGGCCCTGAACGTTACAATTAACTATCAGTTTTGCGTCTGTTTCGATAATCTAGACTCACAGGAGAACGACCATAAGGTGCCCGAGGCAGCAATAGACCCATGAAGACAAGTCAGCTGGAGGACGATGTAATGAATCGGGTCCTAATTTGAGTGTTCCATCGTCATTAGGAGGCCCTGAACGTTACAATTAACTATAAGTTTTGCGCCCGATTCGATAATCTAGACTCACAGGAGAACGACCATAAGGTGCCCGAGGCAGCAATAGATCCATGGAGACAAGTCGCCTGGAGGACGATGTATTGAATCTCGACGCAATTTGAGTGTTCCATCGTAATTAGGAGGACCTGAACGTTACAATTAACTATCAGTTTTGCGTCCGATTCAATAATCTAGACTCACAGGAGAACGACCATATCGTGCTCGAGGCAGCAGTAGACCCATGGAGACAAGTCGGCTGGAGGACGATGTATTGAATCGGGACGCAATTTGAGTATTCCATCGTCATTAGGAGGCCCTGAACGTTACAATTAACTATCAGTTTTGCGTCTGATTCGAAAATCTAGACTCACAGGAGAACGACCATAAGGTGACCGAGGCCGCAATAGACCCATGGAGACAAGTCGGTTGGATGACGATGTATTGAATCTCGACGCAATTTGAGTGTTCCATCTTCATTCGGGGGCCCTGAACGTTACAATTAACTATCAGTTTCGCGTCCGATTCGATAATCTAGACCCACAGGAGAACGACCATAAGGTGCCCGAGGCAGCAAAAGACCCATGGACACAAGTCGGCTGGATGACGATGTATTGAATCTCGACGCAATTTCAGTGTTCCATCGTCATTAAGGGGCCCTGAACGTTACAATTAACTATCAGTTTCGCGTCCGATTCGATAATTTATATTCACAGGAGGACGATCATATAGTGCCCGATGCAGCAATGGACCCATGGAGTTAAGTCGCCTGTAGGACGATGTATTGAGTCTCGCCGCAATTTGAGTGTTCCATCGTCATTAGGAGGACCTGAACGTTACAATTAACTATCAGATTTGCGTCCGATTGGAAAATGTAGAGTCACAGGAGAACGACAATAAGGTGCCCGAGGCAGCAATATACCCATGGAGACAAGTCGGCTGGAGGACGATGTATTGAATCGGGACGCAATTTCAGTGTTCCATCGTCATTAGGAGGACCTGAACGTTACAATTAACTATCAGATTTGCGTCCGATTGGAAAATGTAGAGTCACAGGAGAACGACAATAAGGTGCCCGAGGCAGCAATATACCCATGGAGACAAGTCGTCTGGAGGACAATGTATTGAATCTCAACGCAATTTGAGTGTTTCATCGTCATTAGGAGACCCTGAACGTTACAATTAACTATCAGTTTTGCATCCGATTCGATCATCTAGACTCACAGGAGAACGACCATTAAATGCCCGAGGCAGCAATAGACCCATGAAGACAAGTCGGCTGGAGGACGATGTATTGAATCGGGACGCAATTTGAGTGTTCCATCGACATTAGGAGGCCCTGAACGTTACAATTATCTATCAGTTTTGCGTCCGATTCGATAATCTAGACTCACAGGAGAACGACCATAAGGTGCCCGAGGCAGCAATAGACCCATGGCGACAAGTCGGCTGGATGACGATGTATTGAATCTCGACGCAATTTCAGTCTTCCATCGTCATTAGGGGGCCCTGAACGTAACAATTAACTATCAGTTTCGCGTCCAATTCGATATTCTAAACTCACAGTAGAACGACCATAAGGTGCCCGAGGCAACAATAGACCCATGGAGACAAGTCGCCTGGAGGACGATGTATTGAATCGGGACGCAATTTGAGTGTTCCATCGTCATTAGGAGGCCCTGAACGTCAAAATTAACTATCAGTCTTCCGTCCGATTCGATAATCTAGACTCACAGGAGAACGACCATAAGGTGCCCAAGGCAGCAAAAGACCCATGGGGCAAGTCGGCTGGAGAACGATGTATTGAATCGGGACGCAATTTGAGTGTTCCATCGTCATTAGGAGGCCCTGAACGTTACAATTAAGTATCAGTTTTGCGTCCGATTCGATAATCTAGACTCACAGGAGGAGGAGCATATGGTGACCGAGGCAGCAAATGACCCATGAAGACAAGTCGGCTTGAGGACAATGTATTGAATCTCGACGCAGTTTGAGTGTTCCATTGTCATTAGGAGGCCCTGAAAAATACAATTAACTATCAGTTTTGCGTCCAATTCGATAATCTAGACTCACAGGAGAACGACCATAAGGTGCCCGAGGCAGCAATAGACCCATGGAGACAAGTCGGCTGGAGGACGATGTATTGAATCGGGACGCAATTTGAGTGTTCCATCGTCATTACGAGGCCCTGAGCGTTTCAATGAACTATCAGTTTGGCGTCCGATTCGATAATCTAGACTCACAGGAGAACGACCATAAGGTGCCCGAGGCAGCAATAGACCCTTGGAGACAAGTCGGCTGGAGGACGATGTATTGAATCTCGATGCAATTTGAGTGTTCCATCGTAATTAGGATGCCCTGAACGTTACAATTAACTATCAGTTTTGCGTCCTATTCGATAATCTAGACTCATAGGAGAACGACCATAAGGTGCCCGTGGCAGCAAAGGGCCCATGGAAACAAGTCGCAAGAGGACGATGTATTGAATCGGGACGCAATTTGAGTGTTCCATCGTTATTAGGAGGACCTGAACGTTACAATTAACTATCAGTTTTGCGTCCGATTCGATAATCTAGACTCACAGGAGAACGACCACAAGATGCCCGAGGCAGCAATAGACCCATGGAGACAAGTCGGCTGGAGAACGATGTATTGAATCTCGACGCAATTTGAGTGTTCCATCGTAATTAGGAGGCCCTGAACGTTACAATTAACTATCAATTTTGCGTCCGATTCGATAATCTAGACTCACAGGAGAACGACCATAAGGTGCCCGAGGCAGCAATAGACCCATGGACAAAAGTCGGCTAATGACGATGTATTGAATCTCGACGCAATTTGAGTGTTCCATCGTCATTAGGGGGCCCTGAACGTTACAATTAACTATCAGTTTCGCGTCCGATACGATAGTCTAGACTCACAGGAGAACGACCATAAGGTGCCCGCGGCAGCAATAGACCCATAGAGACAAGACGCCTGGAGGACGATGTAATGAATCGAGACGCAGTTTGAGTGTTCCATCGTCATTAGGAGGCCCTGAACGTCACAATTGACTATCAGTTTTGCGTCCGATTCGATAATCTAGACTCACAGGAGAACCACCATAAGGTGCCCGAGGCAGCAAAAGACCCATGGGGACAAGTCGGCTGGAGGATGATGTATTGAATCGGGACGCAATTTCAGTGTTCCATCGTCATTAGGAGGCCCTGAACGTTACAATTAACTATCAGTTTCGCGTCCGGTTCGATAATCTAGACCCACAGGAGAACGACCATAAGGTGCCCGAGGCAGCAATAGACCCATGAAGACAAGTCAGCTGGAGGACGATGTAATGAATCGGGACGCAAGTTGAGTGTTCCATCGTCATTAGGAGGCCCTGAACGTTACAAGTATCTATCAGTTTTGCGTCCGATTCGATAATCTAGACTCACAGGAGAACGACCATAAGGTCCCCGAGGCAGCAATAGACCCATGGAGACAAGTCGGCTGGAGGACGATGAATTGAATCTCAACGCAATTTGAGTGTTCCATCGTCATTAGCAGGCCCTGAACGTTACAATTAACTATCAGTTTTGCGTCCGATTCGATAATCTAGACTCACCGGAGAACGATCATAAGGTGCCCGAGGCAGCAAGAGACCCATGGAGACAAGTCGGCTGGAGGACGATGGATTGAATCGGGACGCAATTTGAGTGTTCCATCGTCATTAGGAGTCCCTGAACGTTACAATTAACTATAAGTTTTGGCCCGATTCGATAATCTAGACTCACAGGAGAACGACCATAAGGTGCCCGAGGCAGCAATAGATCCATGGAGACAAGTCGCCTGGAGGACGATGTATTGAATCGGGACGCAATTTCAGTGTTCCATCGTCATTAGGAGGCCCTGAACGTTACAATTAACTATCAGTTTCGCGTCCGGTTCGATAATCTAGACCCACAGGAGAACGACCATAAGGTGCCCGAGGCAGCAAAAGACCCATGGACACAAGTCGGCTGAATGACGATGTATTGAATCTCGACGCAATTTCAGTGTCCCATCGGCATTAGGGGGCCCTGAACGTTACAATTAACTATCAGTTTCGCGACCGATTCGATAATTTAGACTCACAGGAGAACGACCATATAGTGCCCGATGCAGCAATGGACCCATGGAGTTAAGTCGCCTGTAGGACGATGTATTGAGTCTCGACGCAATTTGAGTGTTCCATCGTCATTAGGAGGCCCTGGACGTAACAATTAACTATCAGTCTTGCGTCCGATTCGATAAACTAGACTCACAGGAGAACGACCATAAGGTGTCCGAGGCAGCAAAAGACCCATGGACACAAGTCGGCTGGAGGACGATGTATTGAATCGGGACGCAATTTCAGTGTTCCATCGTCATTAGGAGGCCCTGAACGTTACAATTAACTATCTGTTTTGCGTCCGATTCGAAAATGTAGAGTCACAGGAGAACGACAATAAGGTGCCCGAGGCAGCAATATACCCATGGAGACAAGTCGGCTGGAGGACAATGTATTGAATCTCAACGCAATTTGAGTGTTCCATCGTCATTAGGAGACCCTGAACGTTACAATTAACTATCAGTTTTGCATCCGATTCGATCATCTAGACTCACAGGAGAACGACCATAAGATGCCCGAGGCAGCAATAGACCCATGAAGACAAGTCGGCTGGAGGACGATGTATTGAATCGGGACGCAAATTGAGTGTTCCATCGACATTAGGAGGCCCTGAACGTTACAATCATCTATCAGTTTTGCGTCCGATTCGATAATCTAGACTTACAGGGTTACGACCATAAGGTGCCCGAGGCAGCAATAGACCCATGAAGACGACTCGGCTGGAGGACGATGTATTGAATCGGGACGCAATTTCAGTGTTCCATCGTCATTAGGAGGCCCTGAACGTTACAATTAACTATCAGTTTTGCGTCCGATTCGATAATCTAGACTCACAGGGTTACGACCATAAGGTGCCCGAGGCAGCAATAGACCCATGAAGACGAGTCGGATGGAGGACGATGTATTGAATCGGGACGCAATTTCAGTGTTCCATCGTCATTAGGAGGCCCTGAACGTTACAATTAACTATCAGTTTTGCGTCCGATTCGATAATCTAGACTCACAGGAGAACGACCATAAGGTGCCCGAGGCAGCAATAGACCCATGGAGAGAAGTCGGCTGGAGGACGATGTATTAAATCTCGACGCAATTTGAGTGTTCCATCGTAATTAGGAGGCCCTGAACGTTAAAATTAACTATCAGTTTTGCGTCCGATTCGATAATCTAGACTCACAGGAGAACGAACATAAGGTGCCCGAGGCAGCAGTAGACCCATGGAGACAAGTCGGCTGGAGGACGATGTATTGAATCCGGACGCAATTTGAGTGTTCCATCGTCATTAGGAGGCCCTGAACGTTACATTTAACTATCAGTTTTGCGTCCGATTCGAAAATCTAGACTCACAGGAGAACGACCAATAGGTGCCCGAGGCAGCAATAGACTCATGGAGACAAGTCGGCTGGAGGACAATGTATTGAAACTCAACGCAATTTTAGCGTTCCATCGTCATTAGGAGGCCCTGAACGTTACAATTAAGTATCAGTTTTGCGTCCGATTCGATAATTTAGACTCACAGGAGAACGACCATAAGGTGCCTGAGGCAGCAATAGACCCATGAAGACAAGTCGGCTGGAGGACGATGTATTGAATCGGAACGCAATTTGAGTGTTCTATCGTCATTAAGATGCCCTGAGCGATTCAATTAACTATCAGTTATGCGTCCGATTCGATAATCTAGACTCACAGGAGAATGACCATAAGGTGCCCGAGGCAGCAAGAGATCCTTGGAGACAAGTCGGCTGGAATACGATGCATTGAATCTCGACGCAATTTGAGTGTTCCATCGTAATTAGGAGGCCCTGAACGTTACAATTAACTATCAGTTTTGCGTCCGATTCGATAATCTAGACTCATGGGAGATCGACCATAAGGTGCCCGAGGCCGCAATAGACCCATGAAGACAAGTCGGCTGGAGGACGATGTATTGAATCGGGACGCAATTTGAGTGTTACATCGTCATTAGGAGGCCCTGAACGTTACAATTAACTATCAGTTTTGCATCCGATTCGAAAATCTAGACTCACAGGAGAACGACAATAAGTTTCCCGAGGCAGCAATATACTTATGGAGACAAGTCGGCTGGAGGACAATGTATTGAATCTCAACGCAATTTGAGTGTTCCATCGTCATTAGGAGGCCCTGAACGTTACAATTAACTATCAGTTTTTCGTCCGATTCGATAATCTAGACTCACATGAGAACGACCATAAGGTGCCCAAGGCAGCAATAGACCCATGAAGACAAGTCGGCTGGAGGACGATGTATTGAATCGGGACGCAATTTGAGTGTTCCATCGTCATTAGGTGGCCCTGAATGTTACAATTATCTATCAGTTTTGCGTCCGATTCGATAATCTAGACTCACAGGAGAACGACCATAAGGTTCCCGAGGCAGCAATAGACCCATGGAGACCAGTCGGCTGGAGGACGATGTATTGAATCTCAACGCAATTTGAGTGTTCCATCGTCATTAGGAGGCCCTGAACATTACAATTAACTATCAGGTTTGCTTCCGATTCGATAATCTAGACTCACAGGAGACCGACCATAAGGTGCCCGAGGCAGCGATAGACCCATGGAGACCAGGCGGCTGGAGGACGATGAATCGGGACGCAATTTGAGTGTTCCATCGTCATTAGGAGGCCCTGAACGTTACAATTAACTATCAGTTTTGCGTCCGATTCGATAACCTAGACTCACAGGAGATCGACCATAAGGTGCCCGAGGCAACAATCGACCCATGGAGTCAAGTCGGCTGGAGGACGATGTATTGAATCTCAACGCAATTTGAGTGTTCCATCGTCATTAGGAGGCCCTGAACGTTACAATTAACTATCAGTTTTGCTTCCGATTCGATAATCTAGACTCACAGGAGAACGACCATAAGGTGCCCGAGGCAGCGATAGACCCATGGAGACAAGTCGGCTGGAGGACGATGTATTGAATCGGGACGCAATTTGAGTGTTCCATCGTCATTAGGAGGTCCTGAAGGTTACAATTAACTATCTGTTTTGCGTCCGATTCGATAATCTAGACCCACAGGGCAACGACCATAAGGTGCCCGAGGCAGCAATAGACCCATGAAGACGAGTCGGCTGGAGGACGATGTATTGAATCGGGACGCAATTTCAGTGTTCCATCGTCATTAGGAGGCCCTGAACGTTAAAATTAACTATCAGTTTTGCTTCCGATTCGATAATCTAGACTCACAGGAGAACGACCATATAGTGCCCGAGGCAGCAATAGACCCATGGAGTTAAGTCGCCTGGACGACGATGTATTGAATCGGGACGCAATTTGAGTGTTCCATCGTCATTAGGAGGCCCTGAACGTCACAATTAACTATCAGTCTTGCGTCCGATTCGATAAACTAGACTCACAGGAGAACGACCATAAGGTGCCCGAGGCAGCAAAAGACCCATGGAGACTAGTCGGCTGGAGGACGATGTATTGAATCTCAACGCAATTTGAGTGTTCCATCGTCATTAGGAGGCCCTGAACGTTACAATTAACTATCAGTTTTGCGTCAGATTCGATAATCTAGACTCACAGGAGAACGACCATAAGGTGCCCGATGCAGCAATAGACCCATGGAGACTAGTCGGCTGGAGGACGATGTATTGAATCGGGACACAATTTGAGTGTTCCATCGTCATTAGGAGGCCCTGAACGATACAATTAACTATCAGTATTGCGTCCGATTCGATAATCTAGGCTCACAGAAGAACGACCATAAGGTGCCAGAGGCAGCAATAGACCATTGGAGACAAGTCGTCTGGATGACGATGTATTGAATCTCGACGCAATTTGAGTGTTCCATCGTAATTAGGAGGCCCTGAACGTTACAATTATCTATCAGTTTTGCGTCCGATTCGATAATCTTGACTCACAGGAGAACGACCATAAGGTGCCCGAGGCAGCAATAGACCCATGGAGACAAGTCTGCTGGAGGACGATGTATTGAATCTCAACGCAATTTGAGTGTTCCATCGTCATTAGGAGGCCCTGTACGTTACAATTAACTATCACTTTTGCGTCCGATTCGATAATCTAGACTCACAGGAGAACGACCATAAGGTACCCGTGGCAGCGATAGACCCATGAAGACAAGTCGGCTGGAGGAAGATGTATTGAATCGGGACGCAATTTGAGTGTTCCATCGTCATTAGGAGGCCCAGAACGTTACAATTAACTATCAGTTCTGCGTCCGATTCGATAATCTAGACTCACAGGGGAACGACCATAAGGTGCCGGAGGCAGCAATAGACCCATGGAGACAAGTCTGCTGGAGGACGATGTATTGAATCTCAACGCAATTTGAGTGTTCCATCGTCATTAGGAGGCCCTGTACGTTACAATTAACTATCACTTTTGCGTCCGATTCGATAATCTAGACTCACAGGAGAACGACCATAAGGTACCCGAGGCAGCGATAGACCCATGGAAACAAGTCGGCTGGAGGACGATGTATTGAATCGGGACGCAATTTGAGTGTTCCATCGTCATTATGAGGCTCTGAACGTTTCAATTAACTATCAGTTTTGCGTCCGATTCGATAATCTAGACTCACAGGAGAACGACCATAAGGTGCCCGAGGCAGCAAGAGACCCTTGGAGACAAGTCGGCTGGAGGACGATGTATTGAATCTCGACGAAATTTGAGTGTTCCATCGTCATTAGGAGGCCCTGAACGTTACAATTAACTATCAGTTTTGCGTCCGATTCGATAATCCAGACTCACAGGGGAACGACCATAAGGTGCCCGAGGCAGCAATAGACCCATGGAGACAAGTCTGCTGGAGGACGATGTATTGAATCTCAACGCAATTTGAGTGTTCCATCGTCATTAGGAGGCCCTGTACGTTACAATTAACTATCACTTTTGCGTCCGATTCGATAATCTAGACTCACAGGAGAACGACCATAAGGTGCCCGAGGCAGCAATAGACCCATGGAGACAAGTCGGCTGGAGGACGATGTTGTGAATCGGGACGCAATTTGAGTGTTCCATCGTCATTAGGAGGCCCTGAACGTTACAATTAACTATCAGTTTTGCGTCCGATTCGATAATCTAGACTCACAGGGCAACGACCATAAGGTGCCCGATGCCGCAATAGACCCATGGAGAGAAGTCGGCTGGAGGACGATGTATTGGATCTCGACGCAATTTCAGTGTTCCATCGTAATTAGGAGGCCCTGAACGTTAAAATTAACTATCAGTTTTGCGTCCGATTCGATAATCTAGACTCACAGGAGAACGACCATAAGGTGCCCGAGGCAGCAGTAGACCCATGGAGACAAGTCGGCTGGAGGACGATGTATTGAATCGGGACGCAATTTGAGTGTTCCATCGTCATTAGGAGGCCCTGAACGTTACATTTAACTATCAGTTTTGCGTCCGATTGGAAAATCTAGACTCACAGGAGAACGACCAATAGGTGCCCGAGGCAGCAATTGACTCATGGAGACAAGTCGGCTGGAGGACAATGTATTGAAACTCAACGCAATTTTAGCGTTCCATCGTCATTAGGAGGCCCTGAACGTTACAATTAAGTATCAGTTTTGCGTCCGATTCGATAATTTAGACTCACAGGAGAACGACCATAAGGTGCCTGAGGCAGCAATAGACCCATGAAGACAAGTCGGCTGGAGGACGATGTATTGAATCGGAACGCAATTTGAGTGTTCTATCGTCATTAAGATGCCCTGAGCGATTCAATTAACTATCAGTTTTGCGTCCGATTCGATAATCTAGACTCACAGGAGAACGACCATAAGGTGCCCGAGGCAGCAAGAGATCCTTGGAGACAAGTCGGCTGGAATACGATGTATTGAATCTTGACGCAATTTGAGTGTTCCATCGTAATTAGGAGGCCCTGAACGTTACAATTAACTATCAGTTTTGCGTCCGATTCGATAATCTAGACTCATGGGAGGTCGACCATAAGGTGCCCGAGGCAGCAATAGACCCATGAAGACAAGTCGGCTGGAGGACGATGTATTGAATCGGGACGCAATTTGAGTGTTCCATCGTCATTAGGAGGCCCTGAACGTTACAATTAACTATCAGTTTTGCATCCGATTCGAAAATCTAGACTCACAGGAGAACGACAATAAGTTTCCCGAGGCAGCAATATACTTATGGAGACAAGTCGGCTGGAGGACAATGTACTGAATCTCAACGCAATTTGAGTGTTCCATCGTCATTAGGAGGCCCTAAACGTTACAATTAACTATCAGTTTTGCGTCCGATTCGATAATCTAGACTCACATGAGAACGACCATAAGGTGCCCAAGGCAGCAATAGACCCATGAAGACAAGTCGGCTGGAGGACGATGTATTGAATCGGGACGCAATTTGAGTGTTCCATCGTCATTAGGTGGCCCTGAACGTTACAATTATCTATCAGTTTTGCGTCCGATTCGATAATCTAGACTCACAGGAGAACGACCATAAGGTGCCCGAGGCAGCAATAGACCCATGGAGACCAGTCGGCTGGAGGACGATGTATTGAATCTCAACGCAATTTGAGTGTTCCATCGTCATTAGGAGGATCTGAACATTACAATTAACTATCAGGTTTGATTCCGATTCGATAATCTAGACTCACAGGAGAACGACCATAAGGTGCCCGAGGCAGCGATAGACCCATGGAGACCAGGCGGCTGGAGGACGATGAATCGGGACGCAATTTGAGTGTTCCATCGTCATTAGGAGGCCCTGAATGTTACAATTGACTATCAGTTTTGCGTCCGATTCGATAACCTAGACTCACAGGAGATCGACCATAAGGTGCCCGAGGCAACAATCGACCCATGGAGTCAAGTCGGCTGGAGGACGATGTATTGAATCTCAACGCAATTTGAGTGTTCCATCGTCATTAGGAGGCCCTGAACGTTACAATTAACTATCAGTTTTGCTTCCGATTCGATAATCTAGACTCACAGGAGAACGACCATAAGGTGCCCGAGGCAGCGATAGACCCATGGAGACAAGTCGGCTGGAGGACGATGTATTGAATCGGGACGCAATTTGAGTGTTCCATCGTCATTAGGAGGTCCTGAAGGTTACAATTAACTATCTGTTTTGCGTCCGATTCGATAATCTAGACCCACAGGGCAACGACCATAAGGTGCCCGAGGCAGCAATAGACCCATGAAGACGAGTCGACTGGAGGACGATGTATTGAATCGGGACGCAATTTCAGTGTTCCATCGTCATTAGGAGGCCCTGAACGTTAAAATTAACTATCAGTTTTGCTTCCGATTCGATAATCTAGACCCACAGGTGAACGACCATATAGTGCCCGAGGCAGCAATAAACCCATGGAGTTAAGTCGCCTGGACGACGATGTATTGAATCGGGACGCAATTTGAGTGTTCCATCGTCATTAGGAGGCCCTGAACGTCACAATTAACTATCAGTCTTGCGTCCGATTCGATAAACTAGACTCACAGGAGAACGACCATAAGGTGCCCGAGGCAGCAAAAGACCCATGGAGACTAGTCGGCTTGAGGACGGTGTATTGAATCGGGACGCAATTTCAGTGTTCCATCGTCATTAGGAGGCCCTGAACGTTACAATTAACTATCAGTTTTGCGTCCGATTCGAAAATCTAGACTCACAGGAGAACGACAATAAGATGCCCGAGGCGACAATATACCCATGGAGACAAGTCTGCTGGAGGACAATGTATTGAATCTCAACGCAATTTGAGTGTTCCATCGTCATTAGGAGGCCCTGAACGTTACAATTAACTATCAGTTTTGCGTCAGATTCGATAATCTAGACTCACAGGGGAACGACCATAAGGTGCCCGATGCAGCAATAGACCCATGAAAACAAGTCGGCTGGAGGACGATGTATTGATTCGGGACGCAATTTGAGTGTTCCATCGTCATTAGGAGGCCCTGAACGATACAATTAACTATCAGTATTGCGTCCGATTCGATAATCTAGGCTCACAGAAGAACGACCATAAGGTGCCAGAGGCAGCAATAGACCATTGGAGACAAGTCGGCTGGATGACGATGTATTGAATCTCGACGCAATTTGAGTGTTCCATCGTAATTAGGAGGCCCTGAACGTTACAATTATCTATCAGTTTTGCGTCCGATTCGATAATCTTGACTCACAGGAGAACGACCATAAGGTGCCCGAGGCAGAAATAGACCCATGAAGAGAAGTCGGCTGGAGGACTATGTATTGAAACTCGACGCAATTTGAGTGTTCCATTGTCATTAGGAGGCCCTGAACATTACAATTAACTATCAGTTTTGCGTCCAATTCGATAATCTAGACTCACAAGGAACGACCATAAGGTGCCCGAGGCAGCAATAGACCCATGGAGACAAGTCGGCTGGAGGACGATGTATTGATCGGGACGCAATTTGAGTGTTCCATCGTCATTAGGAGGCCCTGAAAGTTACAATTAACTATTAATTTTGCGTCCGATTCGATAATCTAGACTCACAGGAGAACGACCATAGGGTGCCCGAGGCAGCAAGAGACCCTTGGAGACAAGTCGGCTGGAGGACGATGTATTGAATCTCGACGCAATTTGAGTGTTCCATCGTAATTAGCAGGCCCTGAACGTTACAATTCATTATGAGTTTTGCGTCCGATTCGATAATCTCGACTCATCGGAGAACGACCATAAGGTGCCCGTGCCAGCAATAGACCCATGGAGTTAAGTCGCTGGAAGACGATGTATTGAATCGGGACGCAATTTGAGAATTCCATCGTCATTAGGAGGCCCTGAACTTTTCAATTAACTATCAGTTTTACGTCCGATTCGATAATCTAGACTCACAGGAGAACGACCATAAGGTGCCGGAGGCAGCTATAGACCCATGGAGACAAGTCGGCTGGAGGACGATGTATTGAATCTCGACGCAATTTGAGAGTTCCATCGTAATTAGGAGGCCCTGAACGTTACAATTAACTATCAGTTTTGCGTCCGATTCGATAATCTAGACTCACAGGAGAACGACCATAAGGTGCCCGAGGCAGCAGTAGACCCATGGAGACAAATCGGCTGGAAGACGATGTATTGAATCGGGACGCAATTTGAGTGTTCCATCGTCATTAGAAGGCCCTGAACGTTACAATTAACTATCAGTTTTGCGTTCGATTCGAAAATCTAGACTCACAGGAGAACGACCAATAGGTGCCCGAGGCAGCAATAGACTCATGGAGACAAGTCGGCTGGAGGACGATGTATTGAATCTCAACGCAATTTTAGCGTTCCGTCGTCATTAGGAGGCCCTGAACGTTACATTTAAGTATCAGTTTCGCGTCCGATTCGATAATCTAGACTCACAGGAGAACGACCATAAGGTGCCTGAGGCAGCAATAGACTCATGAAGACAAGTCGGCTGGAGGACGATGAATTGACTCTCGACGCAATTTGAGTGTTCCATCGTCATTAGGAGGCCCTGTACGTTACAATTAACTATCAGTTTTGTGTCCGATTCGACAATCTAGACTCACAGGAGAACGACCATAAGGTGCCCGAGGCAGCAAGAGACCCTTGGAGACAAATCGGCTGGAGGACGATGTATTGAACCTCGACGCAATTTGAGTGTTCCATCGTCATTAGGAGGCCCTGAACGTTACAATTAACTATCAGTTTTGCTTCCGATTTGATAATCTAGACTCACAGGAGAACGACCATATGGTGCCCTAGGCAGCGATAGACCCATGGAGACAAGTCGGCTGGAGGAGGATGTATTGAATCGGGACGCAATTTGAGTGTTCCATCGTCATTAGGAGGCCCTGAACGTTACAATTATCTATAAGTTTTGCGTCCAATTCGATGAACTAGACTCACAGGGAACGACCATAAGGTGCCCGAGGCAGCAATAGACCCATGGAGACAAGTCGGCTGGAGGACGATGTATTGAATCGGGACGCAATTTGAGTGTTCCATCGTCATTAGGAGCCCCTGAGCGTCTCAATTAACTATCAGTTTTGCGTCTGATTCGATAATCTAGACTCACAGGAGAACGACCATAAGGTGCCCGAGGCAGCAATAGACCCTTGGAGACAAGTCGGCTGGAGGACGATGTATTGAATCGGGACGCAATTGGAGTGTTCCATCGTCATTAGGTGGCCCTGAGCGTTTCAATTAACTATCAGTTTTGCGTCTGATTCGATAATCTAGACTCACAGGAGAACGACCATAAGGTGACCGAGGCAGCAACAGACCCTTGGAGACAAGTCGGCTGGAGGACGATGTATTGAATCGGGACGCAATTTGAGTGTTCCATTGTCATTAGGAGGCCCTGAGCGTTTCAATTAACTATCAGTTTTGCGTCTGATTCGATAATCTAGACTCACAGGAGATCGACCATAAGGTGACCGAGGCAGCAATAGACCCTTGGAGACAAGTCGGCTGGAGGACGATGTATTGAATCGGGACGCAATTTGAGTGTTCCATTGTCATTAGGAGGCCCTGAGCGTTTCAATTAACTATCAGGTTTGCTTCCGATTCGATAATCTAGACTCACAGGAGAACGACCAATAGGTGCCCGAGGCAGTAATAGACTCATGGAGACAAGTCGGCTGGAGGACGATGTATTGAATCTCAACGCAATTTTAGCGTTCCGTCGTCATTAGGAGGCCCTGAACGTTACAATTAACTATCAGTTTTGCGTTCGATTCGAAAATCTAGACTCACAGGAGAACGCCAATAAGGTGCCCGTGGCAGCAAAAGACCCATGGAGACAAGTCGCTGGAGGACGATGTATTGAATCTCGACGCAATTTGAGTGTTCCATCGCAATTAGGAGGCCCTGAACGTTACAATTATCTATAAGTTTTGCGTCCGATTCGATAATCTAGACTCACAGGAGAACGACCATAAGGTGCCCGAGGCAGCAATAGTCCCTTGGAGACAAGTCGGCTGGAGGACGATGTATTCAATCGGGACGCAATTTGAGTGTTCCATCGTCATTAGGTGGCCCTGAGCGTTTCAATTAACTATCAGTTTTGCGTCTGATTCAATAATCTAGACTCACAGGAGAACGACCATAAGTTGTCCGAGGCAGCAATAGACCCTTGGAGACAAGTCGGCTGGAGGACGATGTTTTGAATCGGGACGCAATTTGAGTGTTCCATCGTCATTAGGAGGCCCTGAACGTTACAATTAGCTGTCAGTTTTGCGTCTGATTCGATAATCTAGACTCATAGGAGAACGACCATAAGGTGCCCGTGGCAGCAAAAGACCCATGGAGACAAGTCGCTGGAGGACGATGTATTGAATCTCGACGCAATTTGAGTGTTCCATCGTAATTAGGAGGCCCTGAACGTTACAATTAACTATCAGTTTTGCGTCCGATTCGATAATCTAGACTCACAGGAAAACGACCATAAGGTGCCCGAGGCTGGAAGAGACGATGTATTGAATCTCGACGCAATTTGAGTGTTCCATCGTCATTAGGAGGCCCTGAACGTTACAATTAACTATCAGTTTTGCGTTCGATTCGCTAATCTAGACTCACAGGAGAACGACCATAAGGTGCCCGTGGCAGCAATAGACCCATGGAGACAAGTCGGCTGGATGACGATGTATTGAATCGGGACGCAATTTGAGTGTTCCATCGTCATTAGGAGTCCCTGAACGTTACAATTTACTATTAGTTTTGCGTCCGATTCGATAATTTAGACTCACAAGAGAACGACCATAAGGTGCCCGAGGCAGCAGTAGACCCATGGAGACAAGTCGGCTGGAGGACGATGTATTCAATCGGGACGCAATTTGAGTGTTCCATCGTCATTAGAAGGCCCTGAACGTTACAATTATCTCTCAGTTTTGCGTCCGATTCGATAATCTAGACTCACAGGAGAACGACCATAAGGTGCCCGAGGCAGCAATAGACCCATGGAGACAAGTCGGCTGGAGGACGATGTATTGAATCTCAACGCATTTTGAGTGTTCCATCGTCATTAGGAGGCCCTGAACATTACAATTAACTATCAGGTTTGCTTCCGATTCGATAATCTAGACTCACAGGAGAACGACCATAAGGTGCCCGAGGCAGCGAGAGACCCATGGAGACAAGTCGGCTGGAGGACGATGTATTGAATCGGGACGCAATTTGAGTGTTCCATCGTCATTAGGAAGCCCTGAACGTTACAATTAAATATCAGTTATGCGTCCGATTTGATAACCTAGACTCACAAGAGATCTACCATAAGGTGCCCGAGGCAGCAATCGACCCATGGAGTCAAGTCGGCTGGAGGACGATGTATTGAATCGGGACGCAATTTGAGTGTTCCATCGTCACTAGGAGGCCCTGAGCGTTTCATTTAACTATCAGTCTTGCATCCGATTCGATAATCTAGACTCACAGGCGAACGACCATAAGGTGCCCGAGGCAGCAATAGACCCATGGAGACAAGTAGGCTGGAGGACGATGTATTGAATCGGAACGCAATTTGAGTGTTCCATCGTCATTAGGTGGCCTGAGCGTTTCAATTAACTATCAGTTTTGCGTCTGATTCGATAATCTAGACTCACAGGAGAACGACCATAAGGTGACCGAGGCAGCAATAGACCCATGGAGACAAGTCGGCTGGAGGACGTTGTATTGAATCGGGACGCAATTTTAGTGTTCCATCGTCATTAGGAGGCCCTGAACGTTACAATTAGCTGTCAGTTTTGCGTCTGATTCGGTAATCTAGACTCATAGGAGAACGACCATAAGGTGACCGAGGCAGCAATAGACCCTTGGAGACAAGTCGGCTGGAGGACGATGTATTGGAACGGGACGCGATTTGAGTGTTCCATCGTCATTAGGAGGCCCTGAACGTTACAATTAACTATCAGTTTTGCGTTCGATTCGATAATCTCGACTCACAGGAGAACGACCATAAGGTGACCGAGGCAGCTACAGACCCTTGGAGACAAGTCGGCTGGAGGACGATGTATTGAATCGGGACGCAATTTGAGTGTTCCATCGTCATTAGGAGGCCCTGAACGTTACAATTAGCTGTCAGTTTTGCGTCTGATTCGATAATCTAGACTCATAGGAGAACGACCATAAGGTGCCCGTGGCAGCAAAAGACCCATGGAGACAAGTCGCTGGAGGACGATGTATTGTATCTCGACGCAATTTGAGTGTTCCATTGTCATTAGGAGGCCCTGAACGTTACAATTAACTATCAGTTTTGCGTCCAATTCGATAATCTTGACTCACAGGGAACGACCATAAGGTGCCCGAGGCAGCAATAGACCCATGGGGACAAGTCGGCTGGAGGACGATGTATTGAATCGGGACGCAATTTGTGTGTTCCATCGTCATTAGGAGGCCCTGAACGTTACAATTAACTATTAGTTTTGCGTCCGATTCGATAATCTAGACTCACAGGAGAACGACCATAAGGTGCCCGAGGCAGCAATAGACCCATGGAGACAAGTTGGCTGGAGGACGATGTATTGAATCTCAACGCAATTCGAGAGTTCCATCGTCATTAGGAGGCCCTGAACATTACAAAATAACTATCAGGTTTGCTTCCGATTCGATAATCTAGACTCACAGGAGACCGACCATATGGTGCCCTAGGCAGCGATAGACCCATGGAGACAAGTCGGCTGGAGGAGGATGTATTGAATCGGGACGCAATTTGAGTGTTCCATCGTCATTAGGAGGCCCTGAACGTTACAATTAGCTATCAGTTTAGCGTCCAATTCGATAATCTAGACTCACAGGGAACGACCATAAGGTGCCCGAGGAAGCAATAGACCCATGGAGACAAGTCGGCTGGAGGACGATGTATTGAATCGGGACGCAATTTGAGTGTTCCATCGTCAGTAGGAGGCCCTGAGCGTTTCAATTAACTATCAGTTTTGCGTCTGATTCGATAATCTAGACTCACAGGAGAACGACCATAAGGTGCCCGAGGCAGCAAGAGACCCTTGGAGACAAGTCGGCTGGAGGACGATGTATTGAATCGGGACGCAATTTGAGTGTTCCATCGTCATTAGGTGGCCCTGAGCGTTTCAATTAACTATCAGTTTTGCGTCTGATTCGATAATCTAGACTCACAGGAGAACGACCATAAGGTGACCGAGGCAAATATAGACCCTTGGAGACAAGTCGGCTGGAGGACGATGTATTGAATCGGGACGCAATTTGAGTGTTCCATCGTCATTAGGAGGCCCTGAACGTTACAATTAGCTGTCAGTTTTGCGTCTGATTCGATAATCTAGACTCATAGGAGAACGACCGTAAGGTGCCCGTGGCAGCAAAAGACCCATGGAGACAAGTCGCTGGAGGACGATGTATTGTATCTCGACGCAATTTGAGTGTTCCATTGTCAATAGGAGGCCCTGAACGTTACAATTAACTATCAGTTTTGCGTCCAATTCGATAATCTTGACTCACAGGGAACGACCATAAGGTGCCCGAGGCAGCAATAGACCCATGGAGACAAGTCGGCTGGAGGAAGTATGTATTGAATCGGGACGCAATTTGAGTGTTCCATCGTCATTAGGAGGTCCTGAACGTTACAATTAACTATTAGTTTTGCGTCCGATTCGATAATCTAGACTCACAGCAGTACGACCATAAGGTGCCCGAGGCAGCAAGAGACCTTTGGAGACAAGTCGGCTGGAGGACGATGTTTTGAATCTCGCCGCAATTTGATTGTTCCATCGTAATTAGGAGGCACTGAACGTTACAATTAACTATGAGTTTTGCGTCCGATGCGATAATCTCGACTCATGGGAGAACGACCATAAGGTGCCCGTGGCAGCAATATACCCATGGAGTTAAGTCGCTGGAGGACGATGTATTGAATCGGGACGCAATTTGAGTGTTCCATCGTCATTAGGAGGCCCTGAACGTTACAATTAACTATCAGTTTTGCGTCCGATTCGATAATCTAGACTCACAGGAGAACGACCATAAGGTGCACGAGGCTGCAAGAGACCCTTGGAGGCAAGTCGGCTGGAGGACGATGTATTGAATCTCGACGCAATTTGAGTGTTCCATCGTCATTAGGAGGCCCTGAACGTTACAATTAACTATCAGTTTTGCGTTCGATTCGATAATCTAGACTCACAGGAGAACGACCATAAGGTGCCCGTGGCAGCAATAGACCCATGGAGACAAGTCGACTGGATGACGATGTATTGAATCGGGACGCAATTTGAGTGTTCCATCGTCATTAGGAGGCCCTGAACGTTACAATTAACTATTAGTTTTGTTTCCGATTCGATAATCTAGACTCACAGTAGAACGACCATATTGTGCCCGAGGCAGCAATAGACCCATGAAGACAAGTCGGCTGGAGGACGATGTATTGAATCTCGACGCAATTTGAGTGTTCCATTGTCATTAGGAGGCCCTGAACGTTGCAATTAACTATCAGTTTTGCGTCCAATTCGATAGTCTAGACTCACAGCGAACGACCATAAGGTGCCCGAGGCAGCAATAGACCCATGGAGACAAGTCGGCTGGAGGACGATGTATTGAATCGGGACGCAATTAAGTGTTCCATCGTCATTAGGAGGCCCTGACCGTTTCAATTAACTATCAGTTTTGCGTCTGATTCGATAATCTAGACTCACAGGAGAACGAGCACAAGGTGCCTGTAGCAGCAAAAGACCCATGGAGACAAGTCGCTGGAGGACGATGTATTGAATCGGGACGCAATTTGAGTGTTCCATCGTAATTAGGAGGCCTTGAACGTTACAATTAACTACCAGTTTTGCGTCCGATTCGATAATCTAGACTCACAGGAGAACGACCATAAGGTGCCCGAGGCAGCAATAGACCCATGGACACAAGTCGGCTGGATGACGATGTATTGAATCTCGACGCAATTTGAGTGTTCCATCGTCATTAGGGGATCCTGAACGTTACAATTAACTATCAGTTTCGCGTCTGATTCGATAATCTAGACTCACAGGAGAACGACCATAAGGTGCCCGAGGCAGCAAAAGACCCATGGAGACAAGTCGGCTGGAGGACGATGTATTGAATCGGGACGCAATTTGAGTGTTCCATCGTCATTAGGAGGCCCTGAACGTTACAATTAACTATCAGTTTTGCGTCCGATTCGAAAATCTAGACTCACAGGAGAACGACAATACTGTGCCCGAGGCAGCAATATACCCATGGAGACAAGTCGGCTGGAGGACGATGTATTGAATCGGGACGCAATTTGAGTGTTCCATCGTCATTAGGAGGCCCTGAACGTTACAATTAACTATCAGTTTTGCGTCCGATGCGATAACCTACACTCACAGGAGATCGACCATAAGGTGCCCGAGGCAGCAATCGACCCATGGAGTCAAGTCGGCTGGAGGACGATGTATTGAATCGGGACGCAATTTGAGTGTTCCATCGTCACTAGGAGGCCCTGAACATTACAATTAACTATCAGGTTTGCTTCCGATTCGATAATCTAGACTCACAGGAGAACGACCATAAGATGCCCGAGGCAGCGAGAGACCCATGGAGACAAGTCGGCTGGAGGACGATGTATTGAATCGGGACGCAATTTGAATGTTCCATCGTCATTAGGAAGCCCTGAACGTTACAATTAAATATGAGTTTTGCGTCCGATTTGATAACCTAGACTCACAGGAGATCTACCATAAGGTGCCCGAGGCAGCAATCGACCCATGGAGTCAAGACGGCTAGAGGACGATGTATTGAATCGGGACGCAATTTGAGTGTTCCATCGTCACTAGGAGGCCCTGAGCGTTTCATTTAACTATCAGTTTTGCATCCGATTCGATAATCTAGACTCACAGGAGAACGACCATAAGGTGCCCGAGGCAGCAATAGACCCTTGGAGACAAGTCGGCTGGAGGACGATGTATTGAATCGGGACGCAATTTGAGTGTTCCATCGTCATTGGGTGGCCCTGAGCGTTTCAATTAACTATCAGTTTTGCGTCTGATTCGATAATCTAGACTCACAGGAGAACGACCATAAGGTGACCGAGGCAGCAATAGACCCATGGAGACAAGTCGGCTGGAGGACGTTGTATTGAATCGGGACGCAATTTTAGTGTTCCATCGTCATTAGGAGGCCCTGAACGTTACAATTAGCTGTCAGTTTTGCGTCTGATTCGATAATCTAGACTCATAGGAGAACGACCATAAGGTGACCGAGGCAGCAATAGACCCTTGGAGACAAGTCTGCTGGAGGACGATGTATTGGATCGGGACGCAGATTGAGTGTTCCATCGTCATTAGGAGGCCCTGAACGTTACAATTAACTATCAGTTTTGCGTCCGATTCGATAATCTAGACTCCAGGAAAACGACCATAAGGTGCCCGAGGCAGGAAGAGACCCTTGGAGGCAAGTCGGCTGGAGGACGATGTATTGAATCTCGACGCAATTTGAGTGTTCCATCGTCATTAGGAGGCCCTGAACGTTACAATTAACTATCAGTTTTGCGTTCGATTCGATAATCTAGACTCACAGGAGAACGACCATAAGGTGGCCGTGGCAGCAATAGACCCATGGAGGCAAGTCGGCTGGATGACGATGTATTGAATCGGGACGCAATTTGAGTGTTCCATCGTCATTAGGAGGCCCTGAACGTTACAATTTACTATTAGTTTTGCGTCCGATTCGATAATCTAGACTCACAGGAGAACGACCATAAGGTGCCCGAGGCAGCAATAGACCCATGAAGACAAGTCAGCTGGAGGACGATGTATTGAATCTCGACGCAATTTGAGTGTTCCATTGTCATTAGGACTCCCTGAACGTTACAATTAACTATCAGTTTTGCGTCCAATTCGATAATCTAGACTCACAGGGAACGACCATAAGGTGCCCGAGGCAGCAATAGACCCATGGGTACAAGTCGGCTGGAGGACGATGTATTGAATCGGGACGCAATTTGTGTGTTCCATCGTCATTAGGAGGTCCTGAACGTTACAATTAACTATTAGTTTTGCGTCCGATTCGATAATCTAGACTCACAGGAGAACGACCATAAGGTGCCCGAGGCAGCAATAGACCCATGGAGACAAGTCGGCTGGAGGACGATGTATTGAATCTCAACGCAATTCGAGGGTTCCATTGTCATTAGGAGGCCCTGAACATTACAAAATAACTATCAGGCTTGCTTCCGATTCGATAATCTAGACTCACAGGAGACCGACCATATGGTGCCCTAGGCAGCGATAGACCCATGGAGACAAGTCGGCTGGAGGAGGATGTATTGAATCGGGACGCAATTTGAGTGTTCCATCGTCATTAGGAGGCCTTGAACGTTACAATTAGCTGTCAGTTTTGCGTCTGATTCGATAATCTAGACTCATAGGAGAACGACCATAAGGTGCCCGTGGCAGCAAAAGACCCATGGAGACAAGTCGCTGGAGGACGATGTATTGAATCTCGACGCAATTTGAGTGTTCCATTGTCATTAAGAGGCCCTGAACGTTACAATTAACTATCAGTTTAGCGTCCAATTCGATAATCTTGACTCACAGGGAACGACCATAAGGTGCCCGAGGCAGCAATAGACCCATGGAGACAAGTCGGCTGGAGGAAGTATGTATTGAATCGGGACGCAATTTGAGTGTTCCATCGTCATTAGGAGGTCCTGAACGTTACAATTAACTATTAGTTTTGCGACCGATTCGATAATCTAGACTCACAGCAGAACGACCATAAGGTGCCCGAGGCAGCAAGAGACCCTTGGAGACAAGTCGGCTGGAGGACGATGTTTTGAATCTCGCCGCAATTTGAGTGTTCCATCGTAATTAGGAGGCACTGAACGTTACAATTAACTATGAGTTTTGCGTCCGATTCGATAATCTCGACTCATGGGAGAACGACCATAAGGTGCCCGTGCCAGCAATATACCCATGGAGTTAAGTCGCTGGAGGACGATGTATTGAATCGGGACGCAATTTGAGTGTTCCATCGTCATTAGGAGGCCCTGAACGTTACAATTAACTATCAGTTTTGCGTCCGATTCGATAATCTAGACTCACAGGAGAACGACCATAAGGTGCACGAGGCTGCAAGAGACCCTTGGAGGCAAGTCGGCTGGAGGACGATGTATTGAATCTCGACGCAATTTGAGTGTTCCATCGTCATTAGGAGGCCATGAACGTTACAATTAACTATCAGTTTTGCGTTCGATTCGATAATCTAGACTCACAGGAGAACGGCCATAAGGTGCCCGTGGCAGCAATAGACCCATGGAGACAAGTCGACTGGATGACGATGTATTGAATCGGGACGCAATTTGAGTGTTCCATCGTCATTAGGAGACCCTGAACGTTACAATTAACTATTAGTTTTGCGTCCGATTCGATAATCTAGACTCACAGGAGAACGACCATAAGGTGCCCGAGGCAGCAATAGACCCATGAAGACAAGTCGGCTGGAGGACGATGTATTGAATCTCGACGCAATTTGAGTGTTCCATTGTCATTAGGAGGCCCTGAACGTTACAATTAACTATCAGTTTTGCGTCCAATTCGATAGTCTAGACTCACAGGGAACGACCATAAGGTGCCCGAGGCAGCAATAGACCCATGGAGTCAAGTCGGCTGGAGGACGATGTATTGAATCGGGACGCAATTTGAGTGTTCCATCGTCACTACGAGGCCCTGAGCGTTTCAATTAACTATCAGTTTTGCGTCCGATTCGATAATCTAGACTCACAGGAGAACGACTATAAGGCGCACGAGGCAGCAAGAGACCCTTGGAGGCAAGTCGGCTGGAGGACGATGTATTGAATCTCGACGCAATTTGAGTGTTCCATCGTCATTAGGAGGCCCTGAACGTTAAAATTAACTATCAGTTTTGCGTCCGATTCGATAATCTAGACTCACAGGAGAACGAGCACAAGGTGCCTGTGGCAGCAAAAGACCCATGGAGACAAGTCGCTGGAGGACGATGTATTGAATCGGGACGCAATTTGAGTGTACCATCGTCATTAGGAGGCCCTGAACGTTACAATTAACTATCAGTTTTGCGTCCGATTCGATAATCTAGACTCACAGGAGAACGACCATAAGGTGCACGAGGCTGCAAGAGACCCTTGGAGGCAAGTCGGCTGGAGGACGATGTATTGAATCTCGACGCAATTTGAGTGTTCCATCGTCATTAGGAGGCCCTGAACGTTACAATTAACTATCAGTTTTGCGATCGATTCGATAATCTAGACTCACAGGAGAACGGCCATAAGGTGCCCGTGGCAGCAATAGACCCATGGAGACAAGTCGACTGGATGTTGATGTATTGAATCGGGACGCAATTTGAGTGTTCCATCGTCATTAGGAGACCCTGAACGTTACAATTAACTATTAGTTTTGCGTCCGATTCGATAATCTAGACTCACAGGAGAACGACCATAAGGTGCCCGAGGCAGCAATAGACCCATGAAGACAAGTCGGCTGGAGGACGATGTATTGAATCTCGACGCAATTTGAGTGTTCCATTGTCATTAGGAGGCCCTGAACGTTACAATTAACTATCAGTTTTGCGTCCAATTCGATAGTCTAGACTCACAGGGAACGACCATAAGGTGCCCGAGGCAGCAATAGACCCATGGAGACAAGACGGCTGGAGGACGATGTATTGAATCGCAACGCAATTTGAGTGTTCCATCGTCATTAGGAGGCCCTGAACATTACAATTAACTATCAGGTTTGCTTCCGATTCGATAATCTAGACTCACAGGAGAACGACCATAAGGTGCCCGAGGCAGCAAGAGACCCTTGGAGGCAAGTCGGCTGGAGGACGATGTATTGAATCTCGACGCAATTTGAGTGTTCCATCGTCATTAGGAGGCCCTGAACGTTACAATTAACTATCAGTTTTGCGTTCGATTCGATAATCAAGACTCACAGGAGAACGACCATAAGGTGCAAGTGGCAGCAATAGACCCATGGAGACAAGTCGGCTGGATGACGATGTATTGAATCGGGACGCAATTTGAGTGTTCCACCGTCATTAGGAGGCCCTGAACGTTACAATTAACTATTAGTTTTGCGTCCGATTCGATAATCTAGACTCACAGGAGAACGACCATAAGGTGCCCGAGGCAACAAGAGACCCTTGGAGACAAGTCGGCTGGAGGACGATGTATTGAATCTCGACGCAATTTGAGTGTTCCATCGTAATTAGGAGGCCCTGAACGTTACAATTAACTATGCGTTTTGCGTCCGATTCGATAATCTCGAATTAAGGGAGAACGACCATAAGGTGCCCGTGGCAGCAATAGACCCATGGAGTTAAGTCGATGGAAGGCGATGTATTGAATCGGGACGCAATTTGAGTGTTACATCGTCATTAGGAGGCCCTGAACGTTACAATTAACTATCAGTTTTGCGTCCGATTCGATAATCTTGACTCACAGGAGAATGACCATAAGGTGCCCGAGGCAGCAATAGACCCATGGAGACAAATCGGCTGGAGCACGATGTATTGAATCTCGACGCAATTTGAGTGTTCCATCGTAATTAGGAGGCCCTGAACGTTATAATTAACTATCAGTTTTGCGTTCGATTCGAAAATCTAGACTCACAGGAGAACGACCAATAGGTGCCCGAGGCAGCAATAGACTCATGGAGACAAGTCGGCTGGAGGACGATGTATTGAATCTCAACGCAATTTTAGCGTTCCGTCGTCATTAGGAGGCCCTGAACGTTACATTTCAGTTTCGCGTCCGATTCGATAATCTAGACTCACAGGAGAACGACCATAAGGTGCCTGAGGCAGCAATAGACCCATGAAGACAAGTCGGCTGGAGGACGACGTATTGACTCTCGACGCAATTTGAGTGTTCCATCGTCATTAGGAGGCACTGAACGTAACAATTAACTATCAGTTTTGCGTCCGATTCGACAATCTAGACTCACAGGAGAACGACCATAAGGTGCCCGAGGCAGCAAGAGACCCTTGGAGACAAATCGGCTGGAGGACGATGTATTGATTCTCGACGCAATTTGAGTGTTCCATCGTAATTAGGAGGCCCTGAACGTTACAATTAACTATCAGTTTTGCGTCCGATTCGATAATCTAGGCTCATGGGAGAACGACCATAAGGTGCCCGAGGCAGCAATAGACCCATGGACTTAAGCCGCCTGGAGGACGATGTATTGAATCGGGACGCAATTTGAGTGTTCCATCGTCATTAGGAGGCCCTGAACGTTACAATTATCTATAAGTTTTGCGTCCGATTCGATAATCTAGACTCACAGGAGAACGACCATAAGGTGCCCGAGGCAGCAATAGACCCATGGAGACAAGTCGGCTGGAGGACGATGTATTGAATCGGGACGCAATTTGAGTGTTCCATCGTCATTAGGAAGCCCTGAACGTTACAATTAACTATCAGTTTTGCGTCCGATTCGATAACCTAGACTCACAGGAGATCTACCATAAGGTGCCCGAGGCAGCAATCGACCCATGGAGTCAAGTCGGCTGGAGGACGATGTATTGAATCGGGACGCAATTTGAGTGTTCCATCGTCACTACGAGGCCCTGAGCGTTTCAATTAACTATCAGTTTTGCGTCCGATTCGATAATCTAGACTCACAGGAGAACGACTATAAGGCGCACGAGGCAGCAAGAGACCCTTGGAGGCAAGTCGGCTGGAGGACGATGTATTGAATCTCGACGCAATTTGAGTGTTCCATCGTCATTAGGAGGCCCTGAACGTTAAAATTAACTATCAGTTTTGCGTTCGATTCGATAATCTAGACTCACAGGAGAACGACCATAAGGTGCCCGAGGCAGCAATAGACCCATGAAGACAAGTCGGCTGGAGGACGATGTATTGAATCTCGACGCAATTTGAGGGTTCCATTGTCATTAGGAGGCCCTGAGCGTTACAATTAACTATCAGTTTTGCGTCCAATTCGATAATCTAGACTCACAGGGAACGACCATAAGGTGCCCGAGGCAGCAATAGACCCATGGAGACAATTCAGCTGGAGGACGATGTATTGAATCTCGACCCAATTTGAGTGTTCCATCGTTATTAGGAGGCCCTGAACGTTACAATTTACTATTAGTTTTGCGTCCGATTCGATAATCTAGACTCACAGGAGAACGACCATAAGGTGCCCGAGGCAGCAATAGACCCATGAAGACAAGTCAGCTGGAGGACGATGTATTGAATCTCGACGCAATTTGAGTGTTCCATTGTCATTAGGAGGCATTGAACGTTACAATTAACTATCAGTTTTGCGTCCAATTCGATAATCTAGACTCACATGGAACGACCATAAGGTGCCCGAGGCAGCAATAGACTCATGGAGACAAGTCGGCTGGAGGACGATGTTTTGAATCTCGACGCAATTTGAGTGTTCCATCGTAATTAGGAGGCACTGAACGTTACAATTAACTATGAGTTTTGCGTCCGATTCGATAATCTCGACTCATGGGAGAACGACCATTAGGTGCCCGTGGCAGCAATATACCCATGGATTTAAGTCGCTGGAGGACGATGTATTGAATCGGGACGCAATTAAGTGTTCCATCGTCATTAGGAGGAACTGAACGTTACAATTATCAATCAGTTTTGCGTCCAATTCGATAATCTAGACTCACAGGAGAATGACCATAAGGTGCCCGAGGCAGCAATAGACCCATGGAGACAAGTCGGCTGGAGGACGATGTATTGAATCTCGACGCAATTTCAGTGTTCCATCGTCATTAGGAGGCCCTGAACATTACAATTAACTATCTGGTTTGTTTCCGATTCGATAATCTAGACTCACAGGAGAACGACCATAAGATGCCCGAGGCAGCGATAGACCCATGGAGACAAGTCGGCTGGAGGACGATGTATTGAATCGGGACGCAATTTGAGTGTTCCATCGTCATTAGGAAGCCCTGAACGTTACAATTAACTATCAGTTTTGCGTCCGATTCGATAACCTATACTCACAGGAGATCTACCATAAGGTGCCCGAGGCAGCAATCGACCCATGGAGTCAAGTCGGCTGGAGGACGATGTATTGAATCGGGACGCAATTTGAGTGTTCCATCGTCACTACGAGGCCCTGAGCGTTTCAATTAACTATCAGTTTTGCGTCCGATTCGATAATCTAGACTCACAGGAGAACGACTATAAGGCGCACGAGGCAGCAAGAGACCCTTGGAGGCAAGTCGGCTGGAGGACGATGTATTGAATCTCGACGCAATTTGAGTGTTCCATCGTCATTAGGAGGCCCTGAACGTTACAATTAACTATCAGTTTTGCGTTCGATTCGATAATCTAGACTCACAGGAGAACGACCATAAGGTGCCCAAGGCAGCAATAGACCCATAAAAACAAGTCGGCTGGAGGACGATGTATTGAATCTCGACGCAATTTGAGGGTTCCATTGTCATTAGGAGGCCCTGAGCGTTACAATTAACTATCAGTTTTGCGTCCAATTCGATAATCTAGACTCACAGGGAACGACCATAAGGTGCCCGAGGCAGCAATAGACCCATGGAGACAATTCAGCTGGAGGACGATGTATTGAATCTCGACGCAATTTGAGTGTTCCATCGTTATTAGGAGGCCCTGAACGTTACAATTTACTATTAGTTTTGCGTCCGATTCGATAATCTAGACTCACAGGAGAACGACCATAAGGTGCCCGAGGCAGCAATAGACCCATGAAGACAAGTCAGCTGGAGGACGATGTATTGAATCTCGACGCAATTTGAGTGTTCCATTGTCATTAGGAGGCATTGAACGTTACAATTAACTATCAGTTTTGCGTCCAATTCGATAATCTAGACTCACATGGAACGACCATAAGGTGCCCGAGGCAGCAATAGACTCATGGAGACAAGTCGGCTGGAGGACGATGTATTGAATCGGGACGCAATTTGAGTGTTCCATCGTCATTAGGAGGTCCTGAACGTTTAATTAACTATTAGTTTTGCGTCCGATTCGATAATCTAGACTCACAGCAGAACACCCATAAGGTGCCCGAGGCAGCAAGAGACCCTTGGAGACAAGTCGGCTGGAGGACGATGTTTTGAATCTCGACGCAATTTGAGTGTTCCATCGTAATTAGGAGGCACTGAACGTTACAATTAACTATGAGTTTTGCGTCCGATTCGATAATCTCGACTCATGGGAGAACGACCATTAGGTGCCCGTGGCAGCAATATACCCATGGATTTAAGTCGCTGGAGGACGATGTATTGAATCGGGACGCAATTAAGTGTTCCATCGTCATTAGGAGGAACTGTACGTTACAATTATCAATCAGTTTTGCGTCCGATTCGATAATCTAGACTCACAGGAGAACGTCCATAGGGTGCCCGAGGCAGCAATAGACCCATGGAGACAAGTCGGCTGGAGGACGATGTATTGAATCTCGACGCAATTTCAGTGTTCCATCGTCATTAGGAAGCCCTGAACGTTACAATTAACTATCAGTTTTGCGTCCGTTTCGATAACCTAGACACACAGGAGATCTACCATAAGGTGCCCGAGGCAGCAATCGACCCATGGAGTCAAGTCGGCTGGAGGACGATGTATTGAATCGGGACGCAATTTGAGTGTTCCATCATCACTAGGAGGCCCTGAGCGTTACAATTAACTATCAGTTTTGCGTCCGATTCGATAATCTAGACTCACAGGAGAACGACCATAAGGCGCACGAGGCAGCAAGAGTCCCTTGGAGGCAAGTCGGCTGGAGGACGATGTATTGAATCTCGACGCAATTTGAGTGTTCCATCGTCATTAGGAGGCCCTGAACGTTACAATTAACTATCAGTTTTGCGTTCGATTCGATAATCTAGACTCACAGGAGAACGACCATAAGGTGCCCGTGGCAGCAATAGACCCATGGAGACAAGTCGGCTGGATGACGATGTATTGAATCGGGACGCAATTTGAGTGTTCCATCGTCATTAGGAGGCCCTGAACGTTACAATTAACTATTAGTTTTGCGTCCGATTCGATAATCTAGAATCACAGGAGAACGACCATAAGGTGCCCGAGGCAGCAAGAGACCCATGAAGACAAGTCGGCTGGAGGACGATGTATTGAATCTCGACGCAATTTGAGTGTTCCATTGTCATTAGGAGGCCCTGAACGTTACAATTAACTATCACTTTTGCGTCCGATTCGATAATCTAGACTCACAGGAGAACGACCATAAGGCGCACGAGGCAGCAAGAGTCCCTTGGAGGCAAGTCGGCTGGAGGACGATGTATTGAATCTCGACGCAATTTGAGTGTTCCATCGTCATTAGGAGGCCCTGAACGTTACAACTAACTATCACTTTTGCGTCCGATTCGATAAACTAGATTCACAGGAGATCGACCATAAGGTTCCCGAGCAGCAATCGACCCATGGAGTCAAGTCGGCTGGAGGACGATGTATTTATTCGGGACGCAATTTGAGTGTTATATCGTCACTAGGAGGCCCTGAGCGTTTCAATTAACTATCAGTTTTGCGTCCGATTCGATAATCTAGACTCACAGGAGAACGACCATAAGGTGCACGAGGCAGCAAGAGACCCTTGGAGGCAAGTCGGCTGGAGGAACATGTATTGAATCGGGACGCAATTTGAGTGTTCCATCGTCACTAGGAGGCCCTGAACGTTACAAATAACTATCAGTTTTGCGTTCGATTCGATAATCTAGACTCACAAGAGAACGACCATAAGGTGCCCGTGGCAGCAATAGACCCATGGAGACAAGTCGGGTGGATGACGATGTATTGAATCGGGACGCAATTTGAGTGTTCCATCGTCATTAGGAGGCACTGAACGTTACAATTAACTATTAGTTTTGCGTCCGATTCGATAATCTAGACTCACAGGAGAACGACCATAAGGTGCCCGAGGCAGCAATAGACCCATGGAGACAAGTCGGCTGGAGGACGATGTATTGAATCGGGGCGAAATTAGAGTGTTCCATCGTCATTAGGAGGCCCTGACGTTTCAATTAACTATCAGTTTTGCGTCTGATCCGATAATCTAGACTCACAGGAGAACGACCATAAGGTGCCGGAGGCAGCAATAGACATATGAAGACAAGTCGGCTGGAGGACGATGTATTGAATCGGTACGCAATTTGAGTGTTCCTTTGTCATTAGGAGGCCCTGAACGTTAGAATTATCTATCAGTTTTGCGTCGGATTCGTTAATCTAGACTCACAGGAGAACGATCATAAAGTGCCCGAGGCAGCAATCGACCCATGGAGACAAGTCAGCTGGAGGACGATGTATTGAATCGGGACGCAATTTGAGTGTTCCATCGTCATTAGGAGGTCCTGAACGTACAATTAACTACCAGTTTAGGGTAAGATTCGATAATCTAGACTCACAGGGCAGCGACCAAAAGGTGCCCGAGGCCGCAATAGACTCATGGAGACAAGTCGGCTGGAGGACGATGTATTGAATCGGGACGTAATTTGAGAGTTCCATCGTCATTAGGAGGCCCTGAACGTTACAATTAAGTATCAGTTTTGCGTCCGATTCGATAATCTAGACTCACAGCAGAACGACCATAAGGTGCCCGAGGCAGCAATAGACCCATGAAGACGTCGACTGGAGGACGAAGTATTGTATCTCGACGCAATTTGAGTGTTCCATCGTCATTAGGAGGCCCTGAACGTTACAATTAACTATCAGTTTTGCGTCCGATTCGATAATCTAGACTCACAGGAGAACGACCATAAAGTGCCCGAGGCAGCAATAGACCAATGGAAACAAGTCGGCTGGAAGACGATGTATTGAATCGTAACGCAATTTGAGTGCTCCATCGTCATTAGGAGGTCCTGAGCGTTTCAATTAACTATCAGTTTTGCGTCTGATTCGATAATCTAGACTCACAGGACAACGACCATAAGGTACCCGAGGCAGCATTAGACCCTTGGAGACAAGTCGGCTGGAGGACGGTGTATTGAATCTCGACGGAATTTGAGTGTTCCATCGTAATTAGGAGGCCCTGAACGTTACAATTAACTATCAGTTTTGCATCCGATTCGATAATCTAGACTCATAGGAGAACGACCATAAGGTGCCCGTGGCAGCAATAGACCCATGGAGACAAGTCGCTGGAGGACTATGTATTGAATCGGTACGCAATTTGAGTGTTCCATCGTCATTAGGAGGCCCTGAACGTTACAATTAACTATCAGTTATGCGTCCGATTCGATAATCTAGACTCACAGGAATACGACCATAAGGTGCCCGAGGCAGCAATAGACCCATGGAGACAAGTCGGCTGGAAGACGATGTATTGAATTTCGACGCAATTTGAGTGTTCCACCGTCATTAGGTGGCCCTGAACATTACAATTAACTATCAGTTTTGCGTTCGATTCGATAATCTAGACTCACAGGAGAACGACCATAAGGTGCCCGAGGCAGCAATAGACCCTTGGAGACAAGTCGGCTGGAGGACGATGTATTGAATCGGGACGCAATTTGAGTGTTCCATCGTCATTAGGAGGCACTGAACGTTACAATTAACTATCAGTTTTGCGTCCGATTCGCTAATCTAGTCTCACAGGAGAACAACAGTAAGGTGCCCGAAGCAGCAATAGACCCATGGAGACAAGCCGGCTGGAGGACGATGTATTGAATCTCGACGCAATTTCAGTGTTCCATCGTCATTAGGAGGCCCTGAGCGTTTCAATTAACTATCAGTTATATGTCCAATTCGATAATCTAGACTCACAGGAGAACGACAATAAGGTGCCCGAGGCAGCAATAGACCCATGGAGACAAGTCGGCTGGAGGACGATGTATTGAATCTCGATGCAATTTGAGTGTTCCATCGTAATTAGGAAGCCCTAAACCTTACAATTCACCATCAGTTTTGCGTCCAATTCGATAATCTAGACTCACAGTAGAACGACAATAAGGTGCCCGAGGCAGCAGTAGACCCATGGAGACAATTCGGCTGGAGGACGATGTATTGAATCGGGACGCTATTTGAGTGTTCCATCGTCATTAGGAGGCCCTGAGCGTTTCAATTAACTATCAGTTTTGCGTCCGATTCGATAATCTAGACTCACAGGAGAACGACCATAAGGTGCCCGAGGCAGCAATAGACCCTTGGAGACAAGTCGGCTGGAGGACGATGTATTGAATCGGGACGCAATTTGAGTGTTCCATCGTCATTAGGAGGCCCTGAACGTTACAATTAACTATCAGTTTTGCGTCCGATTCGATAATCTAGACTCACAGGAGAACGACCATAAGGTGCCCGAGGCAGCAAAAGACCCATGGAGACAAGTCGGCTGGAGGACGATGTATTGAATCGGGACGCAATTTGATTGTTCCATCGTCATTAGGAGGTTCTGAACGTACAATTAACTATCAGTTTAGCGTCCGATTCGATAATCTAGACTCACAGGGCAACGACCAAAAGGTGCCCGAGTCCGCAATAGACCCATGGAGACAAGTCGGCTGGAGGACGATGTATTGAATCTCAACGCAATTTGAGTGTTCCATCGTCATTAGGAGGCCCTGAACGTTACAATTAAGTATCAGTTTTGCGTCCGATTCGATAATTTAGACTCACAGGAGAACGACCGTAAGGTGCCCGAGGCAGCAATAGACCCATGAAGACAAGTCGGCTGGAGGAAGAAGTATTGAATCTCGACGCAATTTGAGTGTTCCATCGTCATTAGGAGGCCCTGAATGTTACAATTAACTATCAGTTTTCCGTCCGATTCGATAATCTAGACTCACAGGAGAACGACCATAAGGTGACCGAGGCTGCAATAAACCCATGGAGACAAGTCGGCTGGAGGACGATGTATTGAATCGGGACGCAATTTGAGTGTTCCATCGTTATTAGGAGGCCCTGAGCGTTTCAATTAACTATCAGTTTTGCGTCCGATTCGACAATCTAGACTCACAGGAGAACGACCATAAGGTGCCCGAGGCAGCAACAGACCCTTGGAGACAAGTCGCTGGAGGACGATGTATTGAATCGGTACGCAATTTGAGTGTTCCATCGTCATTAGGAGGCCCTGAACGTTACAATTAACTATCAGTTTTGCGTCCGATTCGATAATCTAGACTCACAGGAGAACGACCATAAGGTGCCCGAGGCAGCAATAGACCCATGGAGACAAGTCGGCTGGAGGACGATGTATTGAATTTCGACGCAATTTGAGTGTTCCACCGTCATTAGGTGGCCCTGAACGTTACAATTAACTATCAGTTTTGCGTTCGTTTCGATAATCTAGACTCACAGGAGAACGACCATAAGGTGCCCGTGGCAGAAATAGACCCATGGAGACAAGTCGGCTGGAGGACGATGTATTGAATCTCGACGCAATTTCAGTGTTCCATCGTCATTAAGAGGCCCTGAGAGTTTCAATTAACTATCAGTTTTGCGTCCGATTCGCTAATCTAGACTCTCAGGAGAACAACAGTAAGGTGCCCGAGGCAGCAATAGACCCATGGAGACAAGCCGGCTGGAGGACGATGTATTGAATCTCGACGCAATTTCAGTGTTCCATCGTCATTAGGAGGCCCTGAGCGTTTCAATTAACTATCAGTTTTGCGTCCAATTCGATAATCTAGACTCACAGGAGAACGACAATAAGGTGCCCGAGGCAGCAATAGACCCATGGAGACAAGTCGGCTGGAGGACGATGTATTGCATCTCGATGCAATTTGAGTGTTCCATCGTAATTAGAAGGCCCTGACGTTACAATTAACCATCAGTTATGCGTCCAATTCGATAATCTAGACTCACAGGAGAACGACCATAAGGTGCCCGAGGCAGCAATAGACCCATGGAGACAAGTCGGCTGGAGGACGATGTATTGAATCGGGACGCAATTTGAGTGTTCCATCGTCATTAGGAGGCCCTGAGCGTTTCAATTAACTATTAGTTTTGCATCCGATTCGATAATCTAGACTCATAGGTGAACGACCTCAAGGTGCCCGTGGCAGAAATAGACCCATGGAGACAAGTCGGCTGGAGGACGATGTATTGAATTTCGACGCAATTTGAGTGTTCCACCGTCATTAGGTGGCCCTGAACGTTACAATTAACTATGAGTTTTGCGTTCGATTCGATAATCTAGACTCACAGGAGAACGACCATAAAGTGCCCGAGGCTGCAATAAACCCATGGAGACAAGTCGGCTGGAGGACGATGTATTGAATCGGGACGCAATTTGAGTGTTCCATCGTCATTAGGAGGCCCTGAGCGTTTCAATTAACTATTAGTTTTGCATCCGATTCGATAATCTAGACTCATAGGTGAACGACCTCAAGGTGCCAGTGGCAGCAATAGACCCATGGAGACAAGTCGGCTGGAGGACGATGTATTGAATCTCGACGCAATTTGAGTGTTCCATCGTAATTAGGAGGCCCTGAACGTTACAATTAACTATAAGTTTTGCGTCCGATTCGATAATCTAGAGTCACAGGAGAACGACCATAAGGTGCCCGAGACAGCAATAGACCCATGGACACAAGTCGGCTGGAGGACGATGTATTGAATCTCGATGCAATTTGAGTGTTCCATCGTAATTAGAAGGCCCTGAACGTTACAATTAACCATCAGTTTTGCGTCCAATTCGATAATCTAGACTCACAGGAGATCGACCATAAGGTGCCCGAGGCAGCAATAGACCCATGGAGACAAGTCGGCTGGAGGACGATGTATTGAATCGGGACGCAATTTGTGTGTTCCATCGT
Source organism: Schistocerca cancellata (assembly GCF_023864275.1). Lineage (NCBI taxonomy): Eukaryota > Metazoa > Arthropoda > Insecta > Orthoptera > Acrididae > Schistocerca > Schistocerca cancellata. The sequence continues at coordinate 459,239,208 of NC_064634.1, read as the reverse complement.
CATTAGGAGGCCCTGAGCGTTTCAATTAACTATCAGTTTTGCGTCCGATTCGATAATCTAGACTCACAGGAGAACGACCATAAGGTGCCCGAGGCAGCAATAGACCCTTGGAGACAAGTCGGCTGGAGGACGATGTACTGAATCGGGACGCAATTTGAGTGTTCCATCGTCATTAGGAGGTACTGAACGTACAATTAACTATCAGTTTAGCGTCCGATTCAATAATCTAGACTCACAGGGCAACGACCAAAAGGTGCCCGAGGCCGCAATAGACCCATGGAGACAAGTCGGCTAAGGATGATGTATTCATTCTCAACGCAATTTGAGTGTTCCATCGTCATTAGGAGGCCCTGAACGTTACAATTAAGTATCAGTTTTGCGTCCGATTCGATAATTTAGACTCACAGGAGAACGACCATAAGGTGCCCGAGGCAGCAATAGACCCATGAAGACAAGTCGGCTGGAGGACGAAGTATTGAATCTCGACGCAATTTGAGTGTTCCATCGTCATTAGGAGGCCCTGAACGTTACAATTAACTATCAGTTTTCCGTCCGATTAGATAATCTAGACTCACAGGAGAACGACCATAAAGTGCCCGAGGCTGCAATAAACCCATGGAGACAAGTCGGCTGGAGGACGATGTATTGAATCGGGACGCAATTTGAGTGTTCCATCGTCATTAGGAGGCCCTGAGCGTTTCAATTAACTATCAGTTTTGCGTCCGATTCGATAATCTAGACTCACAGGAGAACGACCATAAGGTGCCCGAGGCAGCAATAGACCCTTGGAGACAAGTCGCTGGAGGACGATGTATTGAATCGGTACGCAATTTGAGTGTTCCATCGTCATTAGGAGGCCCTGAACGTTACAATTAACTATAAGTTTTGCGACCGATTCGATAATCTAGACTCACAGGAGAACGACCATAAGGTGCCCGAGGCAGCAATAGACCCATGGAGACAAGTCGGCTGGAGGACGATGTATTGAATTTCGACGCAATTTGAGTGTTCCACCGTCATTAGGTGGCCCTGAACGTTACAATTAACTATCAGTTTTGCGTTCGATTCGATAATCTAGACTCACAGGAGAACGACCATAAGGTGCCCGTGGCAGAAATAGACCCATGGAGGCAAGTCGGCTGGAGGACGATGTATTGAATCTCGACGCAATTTCAGTGTTCAATCGTCATTAAGAGGCCCTGAGAGTTTCAATTAAGTATGTGTTTTGCGTCCGATTCGCTAATCTAGACTCACAGGAGAACAACAGTAAGGTGCCCGAGGCAGCAATAGACCCATGGAGACAAGCCGGCTGGAGGACGATGTATTGAATCTCGACGCAATTTCAGTGTTCCATCGTCATTAGGAGGCCCTGAGCGTTTCAATTAACTATCAGTTTTGCGTCCAATTCGATAATCTAGACTCACAGGAGAACGACAATAAGGTGCCCGAGGAAGCAATAGACCCATGGAGACAAGTCGGCTGGAGGACGATGTATAGAATATCGATGCAATTTGAGTGTTCCATCGTAATTAGAAGGCCCTGAACGTCACAATTAACCATAAGTTTTGCGTCCAATTCGATAATCTAGACTCACAGGAGAATGATAATAAGGTGCCCGAGACAGCAATAGACCCATGGAGACAAGTCGGCTGGAGGACGATGTATTGAATCGGGACGCAATATGAGTGTTCCATCGTCATTAGGAGGCCCTGAGCGTTTCAATTAACTATCAGTTTTGCGTCCGATTCGATAATCTAGACTCACAGGAGAACGACCATAAGGTGCACGAGGCAGCAATAGACCCTTGGAGACAAGTCGGCTGGAGGACGATGTATTGAATCGGGACGCAATTTGAGTGTTCCATCGTCATTAGGAGGCCCTGAACGTTACAATTAACTATCAATTTTGCGTCCGATTCGATAATCTAGACTCACAGGAGAACGACCATAAGGTGCCCGAGGCCGCAATAGACTCATGGAGACAAGTCGGCTGGAGGACGATGTATTGAATCGGGACGCAATTTGAGGGTTCCATCGTCATTAGGAGGTACTGAACGTACAATTAACTATCCGTTTATCGTCCGATTCGATAATATAGACTCACAGGGCAACGACCAAAAGGTGCCCGAGGCCGCAATAGACCCATGGAGACAAGTCGGCTGGAGGACGATGTATTGAATCTCGACGCAATTTGAGTGTTCCATCGTCATTAGGAGGCCCTGGACGTTACAATTAACTATTAGTTTTGCATCCGATTCGATAATCTAGACTCATAGGAGAACGACCATAAGGTGCCCGTGGCAGCAATAGACCCATGGAGACAAGTTGGCTGGAGGACGATGTATTGAATCTCGACGCAATTTGAGTGTTCCATCGTAATTAGGAGGCCCTGAACGTTACAATTAACTATAAGTTTTGCGTCCGATTCGATAATCTAGAGTCACAGGAGAACGACCATAAGGTGCCCGAGGCAGCAATAGACCCACAGAGACAAGTCGGCTGGAGGACGATGTATTGAATCGGGACGCAATTTGAGTGTTCCATCGTCATTAGGAGGCCCTGAACGTTACAATTAACTATCAGTTTTGCGTCCGATTCGATAATCTAGACTCACAGCAGAACGACCATAAGGTGCCCGAGGCAGCAATAGACCCATGGAGACAAGTTGGCTGGAGGACCATGTATTGAATCTCGACGCAATTTGAGTGTTCCATCGTCATTAGGAGGCCCTGAACGTTACAATTAACTATCAGTTTTGCGTTCGATTCGATAATCTAGACTCACAGGAGAACGACCATAAGGTGCCCGTGGCAGAAATAGACCCATGGAGACAAGTCGGCTGGAGGACGATGTATTGAATCTCGACGCAATTTCAGTGTTCCATCGTCATTAGGAGGCCCTGAGCGTTTCAATTAACTATTAGTTTTGCGTTCGATTCGATAATCTAGACTCACAGGAGAACAACAATAAAGTGCCCGAGGCAGCAATAGACCCATGGAGACAAGTCGGCTGGAGGACGATGTGTTGAATCTCGATGCAATTTGAGTGTTATATCGCAATTAGAAGGCCCTGAACGTTACAATTAACTATCAGTTTTGCGACCGAGTCGATAATCTAGACTCACAGGAGAACGACCATAAGGTGCCAGAGGCAGCAATAGACCCATGGAGACAAGTCAGCTGGATGACGATGTTTTGAATTGGGACGCAATTTGAGTGTTCCATCGTCATTAGGAGGCACTGAACGTTACAATTAACTATCAGTTTTGCGTCCGATTCGATAATCTAGACTCACAGGAGAGCGACCATAAGGTGCCCGAGGCAGCAATAGACCCATGGAGACAAGTCGGCTGGAGGACGAAGTATTGAATCTCGACGCAATTTGAGTGTTCCATCGTCATTAGGAGGCCCTGAACGTTACAATTAACTATCAGTTTTCCGTCCGATTCGATAATCTAGACTCACAGGAGAACGACCATAAAGTGCCCGCGGCTGCATTAAACCCATGGAGACAAGTCGGCTGGAGGACGATGTATTGAATCGGGACGCAATTTGAGTGTTCCATCGTCATTAGGAGGCCCTGAGCGTTTCAATTAACTATCAGTTTTGCGTCCGATTCGATAATCTAGACTCACAGGAGAACGACCATAAGGTGCCCGAGGCAGCAATAGACCCTTGGAGACAAGTCGCTGGAGGACGATGTATTGAATCGGTACGCAATTTGAGTGTTCCATCGTCATTAGGAGGCCCTGAACGTTACAATTAACTATAAGTTTTGCGTCCGATTCGATAATCTAGACTCACAGGAGAACGACCATAAGGTGCCCGAGGCAGCAATAGACCCATGGAGACAAGTCGGCTGGAGGACGATGTATTGAATTTCGACGCAATTTGAGTGTTCCACCGTCATTAGGTGGCCCTGAACGTTACAATTAACTATCAGTTTTGCGTTCGATTCGATAATCTAGACTCACAGGAGAACGACCAAAAGGTGCCCGTGGCAGAAATAGACCCATGGAGGCAAGTCGGCTGGAGGACGATGTATTGAATCTCGACGCAATTTCAGTGTTCAATCGTCATTAAGAGGCCCTGAGAGTTTCAATTAACTATGTGTTTTGCGTCCGATTCGCTAATCTAGACTCACAGGAGAACAACAGTAAGGTGCCCGAGGCAGCAATAGACCCATGGAGACAAGCCGGCTGGAGGACGATGTATTGAATCTCGACGCAATTTCAGTGTTCCATCGTCATTAGGAGGCCCTGAGCGTTTCAATTAACTATCAGTTTTGCGTCCAATTCGATGATCTAGACTCACAGGAGAACGACAATAAGGTGCCCGAGGCAGCAATAGACCCATGGAGACAAGTCGGCTGGAGGACGATGTATAGATTCTCGATGCAATTTGAGTGTTCCATCGTAATTAGAAGGCCCTGAACGTTACAATTAACCATCAGTTTTGCGTCCAATTCGATAATCTAGACTCACAGGAGAATGACCATAAGGTGCCCGAGGCAGCAATAGACCCATGGAGTCAAGTCGGCTGGAGGACGATGTATTGAATCGGGACGCAATATGAGTGTTCCATCGTCATTAGGAGGCCCTGAGCGTTTCAATTAACTATCAGTTTTGCGTCCGATTCGATAATCTAGTCTCACAGGAGAACGACCATAAGGTGCCCGAGGCAGCAATAGACCCTTGGAGACAAGTCGGCTGGAGGACGATGTATTGAATCGGGACGCAATTTGAGTGTTCCATCGTCATTAGGAGGCCCTGAACGTTACAATTAACTATCAGTTTTGCGTTCGATTCGATAATCTAGACTCACAGGAGAACGACCATAAGGTGCCCGTGGCAGAAATAGACCCATGGAGACAAGTCGGCTGGAGGACGATGTATTGAATCTCGATGCAATTTGAGTGTTATATCGCAATTAGAAGGCCCTGAACGTTACAATTAACTATCAGTTTTGCGACCGAGTCGATAATCTAGACTCACAGGAGAACGACCATAAGGTGCCAGAGGCAGCAATAGACCCATGGAGACAAGTCAGCTGGATGACGATGTTTTGAATTGGGACGCAATTTGAGTGTTCCATCGTCATTAGGAGGCACTGAACGTTACAATTAACTATCAGTTTTGCGTCCGATTCGATAATCTAGACTCACAGGAGAACGACCATAAGGTGCCCGAGGCAGCAATAGACCCATGGAGACAAGTCGGCTGGAGGACGAAGTATTGAATCTCGACGCAATTTGAGTGTTCCATCGTCATTAGGAGGCCCTGAACGTTACAATTAACTATCAGTTTTCCGTCCGATTCGATAATCTAGACTCACAGGAGAACGACCATAAAGTGCCCGAGGCTGCAATAAACCCATGGAGACAAGTCGGCTGGAGGACGATGTATTGAATCGGGACGCAATTTGAGTGTTCCATCGTCATTAGGAGGCCCTGAGCGTTTCAATTAACTATCAGTTTTGCGTCCGATTCGATAATCTAGACTCACAGGAGAACGACCATAAGGTGCCCGAGGCAGCAATAGACCCTTGGAGACAAGTCGCTGGAGGACGATGTATTGAATCGGTACGCAATTTGAGTGTTCCATCGTCATTAGGAGGCCCTGAACGTTACAATTAACTATAAGTTTTGCGTCCGATTCGATAATCTAGACTCACAGGAGAACGACCATAAGGTGCCCGAGGCAGCAATAGACCCATGGAGACAAGTCGGCTGGAGGACGATGTATTGAATTTCGACGCAATTTGAGTGTTCCACCATCATTAGGTGGCCCTGAACGTTACAATTAACTATCAGTTTTGCGTTCGATTCGATAATCTAGACTCACAGGAGAACGACCATAAGGTGCCCGTGGCAGAAATAGACCCATGGAGGCAAGTCGGCTGGAGGACGATGTATTGAATCTCGACGCAATTTCAGTGTTCAATCGTCATTAAGAGGCCCTGAGAGTTTCAATTAACTATGTGTTCTGCGTCCGATTCGCTAATCTAGACTCACAGGAGAACAACAGTAAGGTGCCCGAGGCAGCAATAGACCCATGGAGACAAGCCGGCTGGAGGACGATGTATTGAATCTCGACGCAATTTCAGTGTTCCATCGTCATTAGGAGGCCCCGAGCGTTTCAATTAACTATCAGTTTTGCGTCCAATTCGATAATCTAGACTCACAGGAGAACGACAATAAGGTGCCCGAGGCAGCAATAGACTCATGGAGACAAGTCGGCTGGAAGACGATGTATAGAATCTCGATGCAATTTGAGTGTTCCATCGTAATTAGAAGGCCCTGAACGTTACAATTAACCATCTGTTTTGCGTCCAATTCGATAATCTAGACTCACAGGAGAATGACCATAAGGTGCCCGAGGCAGCAATAGACCCATGGAGTCAAGTCGGCTGGAGGACGATGTATTGAATCGGGACGCAAGATGAGTGTTCCATCGTCATTAGGAGGCCCTGAGCGTTTCAATTAACTATCAGTTTTGCGTCCGATTCGATAATCTAGACTCACAGGAGAACGACCATAAGGTGCCCGAGGCAGCAATAGACCCTTGGAGACAAGTCGGCTGGAGGACGATGTATTGAATCGGGACGCAATTTGAGTGTTCCATCGTCATTAGGAGGCCCTGAACGTTACAATTAACTATCAGTTTTGCGTCCGATTCGATAATCTAGACTCACAGGAGAACGACCATAAGGTGCCCGAGGCCGCAATAGACTCATGGAGACAAGTCGGCTGGAGGACGATGTATTGAATCTCGACGCAATTTGAGGGTTCCATCGTCATTAGGAGGTACTGAACGTACAATTAACTATCCGTTTATCGTCCGATTCGATAATATAGACTCACAGGGCAACGACCAAAAGGTGCCCGAGGCCGCAATAGACCCATGGAGACAAGTCGGCTGGAGGACGATGTATTGAATCTCGACGCAATTTGAGTGTTCCATCGTCATTAGGAGGCCCTGGACGTTACAATTAACTATTAGTTTTGCATCCGATTCGATAATCTAGACTCATAGGAGAACGACCATAAGGTGCCCGTGGCAGCAATAGACCCATGGAGACAAGTTGGCTGGAGGACGATGTATTGAATCTCGACGCAATTTGAGTGTTCCATCGTAATTAGGAGGCCCTGAACGTTACAATTAACTATAAGTTTTGCGTCCGATTCGATAATCTAGAGTCACAGGAGAACGACCATAAGGTGCCCGAGGCAGCAATAGACCCACAGAGACAAGTCGGCTGGAGGACGATGTATTGAATCGGGACGCAATTTGAGTGTTCCATCGTCATTAGGAGGCCCTGAACGTTACAATTAACTATCAGTTTTGCGTCCGATTCGATAATCTAGACTCACAGCAGAACGACCATAAGGTGCCCGAGGCAGCAATAGACCCATGGAGACAAGTTGGCTGGAGGACCATGTATTGAATCTCGACGCAATTTGAGTGTTCCATCGTCATTAGGAGGCCCTGAACGTTACAATTAACTATCAGTTTTGCGTTCGATTCGATAATCTAGACTCACAGGAGAACGACCATAAGGTGCCCGTGGCAGAAATAGACCCATGGAGACAAGTCGGCTGGAGGACGATGTATTGAATCTCGACGCAATTTCAGTGTTCCATCGTCATTAGGAGGCCCTGAGCGTTTCAATTAACTATTAGTTTTGCGTTCGATTCGATAATCTAGACTCACAGGAGAACAACAATAAAGTGCCCGAGGCAGCAATAGACCCATGGAGACAAGTCGGCTGGAGGACGATGTGTTGAATCTCGATGCAATTTGAGTGTTATATCGCAATTAGAAGGCCCTGAACGTTACAATTAACTATCAGTTTTGCGACCGAGTCGATAATCTAGACTCACAGGAGAACGACCATAAGGTGCCAGAGGCAGCAATAGACCCATGGAGACAAGTCAGCTGGATGACGATGTTTTGAATTGGGACGCAATTTGAGTGTTCCATCGTCATTAGGAGGCACTGAACGTTACAATTAACTATCAGTTTTGCGTCCGATTCGATAATCTAGACTCACAGGAGAGCGACCATAAGGTGCCCGAGGCAGCAATAGACCCATGGAGACAAGTCGGCTGGAGGACGATGTATTGAATCGGGACGCAATTTGAGTGTTCCATCGTCATTTGGAGGCCCTGAACGTTACAATTAACTATCAGTTTTGCGTCCGATTCGAAATTCTAGACTCACAGGAGAACGACCATAAAGTGCCCGAGGCTGCAATAGACCCATAGAGACAAGTCGGCTGGAGGACGAAGTTTTGAATCTCGATGGAATTTGAGTATTCCATTGCCATTAGTAGGTCCTGAACGTAACCATTAACTATCAGTTTTGCGTCCGATTCTATAATCTAGACTCACAGGAGAACGACCATAAGGTGCCCGAGGCAGCAATAGACCCATGGAGACAAGTCGGCTGGAGGACGATGTATTGAATCTCGACGCAATTTGAGTGTTCCATCGTAATTAGGAGGCCCTGAACGTTACAATTAACTATCAGTATAGCGTCCGATTCGATAATCTAGACTCACAGGGCAACGACGAAATGGTGCCCGAGGCCGCAATAGACCCATGGAGACAAGTCGGCTGGAGGACGATGTATTGAATATCAACGCAATTTGAGTGTTCCATCGTCATTAGGAGGCCCTGAACGTTACAATCAGTTTTGCGGCCGATTCGATAATTTAGACTCACAGGAGAACGACCATAAGGTGCCCGAGGCAGCAATAGACCCATGAAGACAAGTCGGCTGGAGGACGAAGTATTGAATCTCGACGCAATTTGAGTGTTCCATCGTCATTAGGAGGCCCTGAACATTACAATTAACTATCAGGTTTCCGTCCGATTCAATAATCTAGACTCACAGGAGAACGACAATAAAGTGCCCGAGGCTGCAATAAACCCATGGAGACAAGTCGCCTGGAGGACGATGTATTGAATATCAACGCAATTTGAGTGTTCCATCGTCATTAGGAGGCCCTGAACGTTACAATTAACTATCAGTTTTGCGTCCGATTCGATAATCTAGACTCACAGGAGAACGGCCATAAGGTGCCCGAGGCAGCAAAAGACCCATGGAGACAAGTCGTCTGAAGGACCATGTATTGAATCGGGACGCAATTTGAGTGTTCCATCGTCATTAGGAGGTACTGAACGTACAATTAACTATCACTTTAGCTTCCGATTCGATAATCTAGACTCACAGGGCAACGACCAAAAGGTGCCCGAGGCCGCAATAGACCCATGGAGACAAGTCGGCTGGAGGACGATGAATTGAATCTCGACGCAATTTGAGTGTTCCATCGCCATTAGGAGGCCCTGAACGTTACAATTAACTATCAGTTTTCCGTCCGATTCGATAATCTAGACTCACAGGAGAACGACCATAAAGTGCCCGAGGCTGCAATAAACCCATGGACACAAGTCGGCTGGAGGACGATGTATTGAATCGGGACGCAATTTGAGTGTTCCATCGTCATTAGGAGGCCCTGAGCGTTTCAAGTAACTATTAGTTTTGCATCCGATTCGATAATCTAGACTCATAGGAGAACGACCATAAGGTGCCCGTGGCAGCAATAGACCCATGGAGACAAGTCGGCTGGAGGACGATGTATTGAATCTCGACGCAATTTGAGTGTTCCATCGTAATTAGGAGGCCCTGAACGTTACAATTAACTATAAGTTTTGCGTCCGATTCGATAATCTAGAGTCACAGGAGAACGACCATAAGGTGCCCGTGGCAGCAATAGACCCATGGAGACAAGTCGGCTGGAGGACGATGTATTGAATCTCGACGCAATTTGAGTGTTCCATCGTAATTAGGAGGCCCTGAACGTTACAATTAACTATCAGTTTTGCGTCCGATTCGATAATCTAGACTCACAGGAGAACGACCATAAGGTGCCCGAGGCAGCAAAAGACCCATGGAGACAAGTCGTCTGAAGGACGATGTATTGAATCGGGACGCAATTTGAGTGTTCCATCGTCATTAGGAGGTACTGAACGTACAATTAACTATCACTTTAGCTTCCGATTCGATAATCTAGACTCACAGGGCAACGACCAAAAGGTGCCCGAGGCCGCAATAGACCCATGGAGACAAGTCGGCTGGAGGACGATGTATTGAATCGGTTCGCAATTTGAGTGTTCCATCGTCATTAGGTGGCCTTGAGCGTTTCAATTAACTATTAGTTTTGCATCCGATTCGATAATCTAGACTCATAGGAGAACGACCATAAAGTGCCCGTGGCAGCAATAGACCCATGGAGACAAGTCGGCTGGAGGACGGTGTATTGAATCTCGACGCAATTTGAGTGTTCCATCGTAATTACGAGGCCCTGAACGTTACAATTAACTATAAGTTTTGCGTCCGATTCGATAATCTAGAGTCACAGGAGAACGACCATAAGGTGCCCGAGGCAGCAATAGACCCATGGAGACAAGTCGGCTGGAGGACGATGTATTGAATCTCGACGCAATTTGAGTGTTCCATCGTAATTAGGAGGCCCTGAACGTTACAATTAACTATAAGTTTTGCGTCCGATTCGATAATCTAGACTCACAGGGCAACGACCAAAAGGTGCCCGAGGCCGCAATAGACCCATGGAGACAAGTAGGCTGGAGGACGATGTATTGAATCTCGACGCAATTTGAGTGTTCCATCGTCATTAGGAGGCCCTGAACGTTACAATTAACTATCAGTTTTCCGTCCGATTCGATAATCTAGACTCACAGGAGAACGACCATAAAGTGCCCGAGGCTGCAATAAACCCATGGACACAAGTCGGCTGGAGGACGATGTATTGAATCGGGACGCAATTTGAGTGTTCCATCGTCGTTAGGAGGCCCTGAGCGTTTCAATTAACTATTAGTTTTGCATCCGATTCGATAATCTAGACTCATAGGAGAACGACCATAAGGTGCCCGTGGCTGCAATAGACCCATGGAGACAAGTCGGCTGGAGGACGATGTATTGAATCTCGACGCAATTAGAGTGTTCCATCGTAATTAGGAGGCCCTGAACGTTACAATTAACTATAAGTTTTGCGTCCGATTCGATAATCTAGAGTCACAGGAGAACGACCATAAGGTGCCCGTGGCAGCAATAGACCCATGGAGACAAGTCGGCTGGAGGACGATGTATTGAATCTCGACGCAATTTGAGTGTTCCATCGTAATTAGGAGGCCCTGAACGTTACAATTAACTATAAGTTTTGCGTCCGATTCGATAATCTAGAGTCACAGGAGAACCTCCATAAGGTGCCCGAGGCAGCAGTAGACCCACAGAGGCAAGTCGGCTGGAGGACGATGTATTGAATCGGGACGCAATTTGAGTGTTCCATCGTCATTAGGAGGCCCTGAACGTTACAATTAACTATCAGTTTTGCGTCCGATTCGATAATCTAGACTCACAGGAGAACGACCATAAGGTGCCCGAGGCAGCAATAGACCCATGGAGATAAGTTGGCTGGAGGACCATGTATTGAATCTCGACGCAATTTGAGTGTTCCATCGTCATTAGGAGGCCCTGAACGTTACAATTAACTATCAGTTTTGCGTTCGATTCGATAATCTAGACTCACAGGAGAACGACCATAAGGTGCCCGTGGCAGAAATAGACCCATGGAGACAAGTCGGCTGGAGGACGATGTATTGAATCCTGACGCAATTTCAGTGTTCCATCGTCATTAGGAGGCCCTGAGCGTTTCAATTAACTATTAGTTTTGCGTTCGATTCGATAATCTAGACTCACAGGAGAACAAAAATAAGGTGCCGAGGCAGCAATAGACCCATGGAGAAAAGTCGGCTGGAGGACGATGTATTGAATCTCGATGCAATTTGAGTGTTATATCATAATTAGATGGCCCTGAACGTAACAATTAACTATCAGTTTTGCGACCGATTCGATAATCTAGACTCACAGGAGAACGACCATAAGGTGCCAGAGGCCGCAATAGACCCATGGAGACAAGTCAGCTGGATGACGATGTATTGAATTGGAACGCAATTTGAGTGTTCCATCGTCATTAGGAGGCCCTGAACGTTACAATTAACTATCAGTTTTGCGTCCGATTCGATAATCTAGACTCACAGGAGAACGACCATAAGGTGCCCGAGGCTGCAATAGACCCATAGAGACAAGTCGGCTGGAGGACGAAGTTTTGAATTTCGATGCAATTTGAGTGTTCCATTGTCATTAGTAGGTCCTGAACGTAACAATTAACTATCAGTTTTGCGTCCGATTCGATAATCTAGACTCACAGGAGAACGACCATAAGGTGCCCTAGGCAGCAATAGACCCATGAAAACAAGTCGGCTGGAGGACGATGTATTGAATCGGGACGCAATTTGAGTGTTCCATCGTCATTAGGAGGCCCTGAACGTTACAATTATCTATCAGTCTTGCGTCCGATTCGATAATCTAGACTCACAGGAGAACGACCATAAGGTGGCCGAGGCAGCAATAGACCCATGAAGAGAAGTCGGCTGGAAGACGATGTATTGAATCTCGACGCAATTTGAGTGTTCCATCATCATTAGGAGGCTCTTAACGTTACAATTAACTATCAGTTTTGCTTCCGATTCGATAATCTAGTCTCACAGGAGAACGACCATAAGGTGCCCGGTGCAGCAAAAGACCCATGGAGACAAGTCGGCTGGAGGACGATGTATTGAATGGGGACGCAATTTGAGTGTTCCATCGTCATTAGGAGGTCCTGAACGTTACAATTAACTATCAGTTTTGCGTCCGATTCGATAATTTAGACTCACAGGGCAACGACCATAAGGTGCCCGAGACTGCAATAGACCCATGGAGACAAGTTGGCTGGAGGACGATGTATTGAATCGGGACACAATTTGAGTGTTCCATCGTCATTAGGAGGCCCTGAGCGTTTCAATTAACTATCAGTTTTGCGTCCGATTCGATAATCTAGACTCACAGGAGAACGACCAATGGGTGCCCGAGGTAGCAATAGACTCATGGAGGCAAGTCGCCTGGAGGACGATGTATTGAATCTCAACGCAATTTTAGTGTTCCATCGTCATTAGGAGGCCCTGAACGTTACAATTAACTATCAGTTTTGCGTTCGATTCGATAATCTAGACTCACAGGAGAACGGCCATAAGGTGCCTGATGCAGCAATAGACCGATGAAGACATGTCGGCTGGACGACGATGTATTGAATCTCGACGCAATTTGAGTGTTCCATCGTCATTAAGAGGCCCTGAGCGTTTCAATTGACTATCAGTTTTGCGTCCGATTCGATAATCTAGACTCACAGGAGAACGACCATAAGGTGCCCGAGGCTGCAATAGACCCATAGAGACAAGTCGGCTGGAGGACGAAGTTTTGAATCTCGATGCAATTTGAGTGTTCCATTGTCATTAGTAGGTCCTGAACGTAACAATTAACTATCAGTTTTGCGTCTGGCAGCAATAGACCCATGGAGACAAGTCGGCTGGAGGACGATGTATTGAATCTCGACGCAATTTGAGTGTTCCATCGTCATTAAGAGGCCCTGAGCGTTTCAATTAACTATCAGTTTTGCGTCCGATTCGATAATCTAGACTCACAGAAGAACGACAATAATGTGCCCGAGGCAGCAATAGACCCATGGAGACACGTCGGCTGGAGGACGATGTATTGAATCTTGAAGCAATTTGAGTGTTCCATCGTAATTAGAAGGCCCTGAACGTTACAATTAACTATCAGTTTTGCGTCCGATTCGATAATCTAGACTCACAGGAGAACGACCATAAGGTGGCCGAGGCAGCAATAGACCCATGAAGAGAAGTCGGCTGGAAGACGATGTATTGAATCTCGACGCAATTTGAGTGTTCCATCATCATTAGGAGGCTCTTAACGTTACAATTAACTATCAGTTTTGCTTTCGATTCGATAAACTAGTCTCACAGGAGAATGACCATAAGGTGCCCGACGCAGCAAAAGACCCATGGAGACAAGTCGGCTGGAGGACGATGTATTGAATGGAGACGCAATTTGAGTGTTCCATCGTCATTAGGAGGTCCTGAACGTTACAATTAACTATCAGTTTTGCGTCCGATTCGATAATCTAGACTCACAGGGCAACGACCAAAAGGTGCCCGAGGCCGCAATAGACCCATGGAGACAAGTCGGCTGGAGGACGATGTATTGAATCTCGACGCAATTTGAGTGTTCCATCGTCATTAGGAGGCCCTGAACGTTACAATTAACTATCAGTTTTCCGTCCGATTCGATAATCTAGACTCACAGGAGAACGACCATAAAGTGCCCGAGGCTGCAATAAACCCATGGACACAAGACGGCTGGAGGACGATGTATTGAATCGGGACGCAATTTGAGTGTTCCATCGTCATTAGGAGGCCCTGAGCGTTTCAATTAACTATTAGTTTTGCATCCGATTCGATAATCTAGACTCATAGGAGAACGACCATAAGGTGCCCGTGGCAGCAATAGACCCATGGAGACAAGTCGGCTGGAGGACGATGTATTTAATCTCGACACAATTTGAGTGTTCCATCGTAATTAGGAGGCCCTGAACGTTACAATTAACTATAAGTTTTGCGTCCGATTCGATAATCTAGAGTCACAGGAGAACGACCATAAGGTGCCCGTGGCAGCAATAGACCCATGGAGACAAGTCGGCTGGAGGACGATGTATTGAATCTCGACGCAATTTGAGTGTTCCATCGTAATTAGGAGGCCCTGAACGTTACAATTAACTATAAGTTTTGCGTCCGATTCGATAATCTAGAGTCACAGGAGAACGTCCATAAGGTGCCCGAGGCAGCAGTAGACCCACAGAGGCAAGTCTGCTGGAGGACGATGTATTGAATCGGGACGCAATTTGAGTGTCCATCGTCATTAGGAGGCCCTGAACGTTACAATTAACTATCAGTTTTGCGTCCGATTCGATAATCTAGACTCACAGGAGAACGACCATAAGGTGCCCGAGGCAGCAATAGACCCATGGAGACAAGTTGGCTGGAGGACCATGTATTGAATCTCGACGCAATTTGAGTGTTCCATCGTCATTAGGAGGCCCTGAACGTTACAATTAACTATCAGTTT
The DNA here is from genome assembly GCF_023864275.1 of Schistocerca cancellata. Taxonomy (NCBI): domain Eukaryota; kingdom Metazoa; phylum Arthropoda; class Insecta; order Orthoptera; family Acrididae; genus Schistocerca; species Schistocerca cancellata. The sequence goes on along the minus strand of NC_064634.1, from coordinate 459,224,103 downwards.
TGCGTTCGATTCGATAATCTAGACTCACAGGAGAACGACCATAAGGTGCCCGTGGCAGAAATAGACCCATGGAGTCAAGTCGGCTGGAGGACGATGTATTGAATCTCGACGCAATTTCAGTGTTCCATCGTCATTAGGAGGCCCTGAGCGTTTCAATTAACTATTAGTTTTGCGTTCAATTCGATAATCTATACTCACAGGAGAACAAAAATAAGGTGCCGAGGCAGCAATAGACCCATGGAGACAAGTCGGCTGGAGGACGATGTATTGAATCTCGATGCAATTTGAGTGTTATATCGTAATTAGATGGCCCTGAACGTAACAATTAACTATCAGTTTTGCGACCGATTCGATAATCTAGACTCACAGGAGAACGACCATAAGGTGCCAGAGGCCGCAATAGACCCATGGAGACAAGTCAGCTGGATGACGATGTATTGAATTGGGACGCAATTTGAGTGTTCCATCGTCATTAGGAGGCCCTGAACGTTACAATTAACTATCAGTTTTGCGTCCGATTCGATAATCTAGACTCACAGGAGAACGACCATAAGGTGCCCGAGGCTGCAATAGACCCATAGAGACAAGTCGGCTGGAGGACGAAGTTTTGAATCTCGATGCAATTTGAGTGTTCCATTGTCATTAGTAGGTCCTGAACGTAACAATTAACTATCAGTTTTGCGTCCGATTCGATAATCTAGACTCACAGGAGAACGACCATAAGGTGCCCTAGGCAGCAATAGACCCATGAAAACAAGTCGGCTGGAGGACGATGTATTGAATCGGGACGCAATTTGAGTGTTCCATCGTCATTAGGAGGCCCTGAACGTTACAATTATCTATCAGTCTTGCGTGCGATTCGATAATCTAGACTCACAGGAGAACGACCATAAGGTGGCCGAGGCAGCAATAGACCCATGAAGAGAAGTCGGCTGGAAGACGATGTATTGAATCTCGACGCAATTTGAGTGTTCCATCATCATTAGGAGGCTTTTAACGTTACAATTAACTATCAGTTTTGCTTCCGATTCGATAATCTAGTCTCACAGGAGAACGACCATAAGGTGCCCGACGCAACAAAAGACCCATGAAGACAAGTCGGCTGGAGGACGATGTATTGAATGGGGACGCAATTTGAGTGTTCCATCGTCATTAGGAGATCCTGAACGTTACAATTAACTATCAGTTTTGCGTCCGATTCGATAATCTAGACTCACAGGGCAACGTCCATAAGGTGCCCGAGACTGCAATAGACCCATGGAGACAAGTTGGCTGGAGGACGATGTATTGAATCGGGACGCAATTTGAGTGTTCCATCGTCATTAGGAGGCCCTGACCGTTTCAATTAACTATCAGTTTTGCGTCCGATTCGATAATCTAGACTCATAGGAGAACGACCATAAGGTGCCCGTGGCAGCAATAGACCCATGGAGACAAGTCGGCTGGAGGACGATGTATTGAATCTCGACGCAATTTGAGTGTTCCATCGTAATTAGGAGGCCCTGAACGTTACAATTAACTATTAGTTTTGCGTCCGATTCGATAATCTAGAGTCACAGGAGAACGACCATAAGGTGCCCGTGGCAGCAATAGACCCATGGAGACAAGTCGGCTTTAGGACGATGTATTGAATCTCGACGCAATTTGAGTGTTCCATCGTAATTAGGAGGCCCTGAACGTTACAATTAACTATAAGTTTTGCGTCCGAGTCGATAATCTAGAGTCACAGGAGAACGTCCATAAGGTGCCCGAGGCAGCAGTAGACCCACAGAGGCAAGTCGGCTGGAGGACGATGTATTGAATCGGGACGCAATTTGAGTGTTCCATCGTCATTAGGAGGCCCTGACCGTTACAATTAACTATCAGTTTTGCGTCCGATTCGATAATCTAGACTCACAGGAGAACGACCATAAGGTTCCCGAGGCAGCAATAGACCCATCGAGACAAGTTGGCTGGAGGATCATGTATTGAATCTCGACGCAATTTGAGTGTTCCATCGTCATTAGGAGGCCCTGAACGTTACAATTAACTATCAGTTTTGCGTTCGATTCGATAATCTAGACTCACAGGAGAACGACCATAAGGTGCCCGTGGCAGAAATAGACCCATGGAGACAAGTCGGCTGGAGGACGATGTATTGAATCTCGACGCAATTTCAGTGTTCCATCGTCATTAGGAGGCCCTGAGAGTTTCAATTAACTATTAGTTTTGCGTTCGATTCGAAAATCTAGACTCACAGGAGAACAAAAATAAGGTGCCGAGGCAGCAATAGACCCATGGAGACAAGTTGGCTGGAGGACGATGTATTGAATCTCGATGCAATTTGAGTGTTATATCGTAATTAGATGGCCCTGAACGTAACAATTAACTATCAGTTTTGCGACCGATTCGATAATCTAGACTCACAGGAGAACGACCATAAGGTGCCAGAGGCCGCAATAGACCCATGGAGACAAGTCAGCTGGATGACGATGTATTGAATTGGGACGCAATTTGAGTGTTCCATCGTCATTAGGAAGCCCTGAACGTTACAATTAACTATCAGTTTTGCGTCCGATTCGATAATCTAGACTCACAGGAGAACGACCATAAGGTGCCCGAGGCTGCAATAGACCCATAGTGACAAGTCGGCTGGAGGACGAAGTTTTGAATCTCGATGCAATTTGAGTGTTCCATTGTCATTAGTAGGTCCTGAACGTAACAATTAACTATCAGTTTTGCGTCCGATTCGATAATCTAGACTCACAGGAGAACGACCATAAGGTGCCCTAGGCAGCAATAGACCCATGAAAACAAGTCGGCTGGAGGACGATGTATTGAATCGGGACGCAATTTGAGTGTTCCATCGTCATTAGGAGGCCCTGAACGTTACAATTATCTATCAGTCTTGCGTCCGATTCGATAATCTAGACTCACAGGAGAACGACCATAAGGTGGCCGAGGCAGCAATAGACCCATGAAGAGAAGTCGGCTGGAAGACGATGTATTGAATCTCGACGCAATTTGAGTGTTCCATCATCATTAGGAGGCTCTTAACGTTACAATTAACTGTCAGTTTTGCTTCCGATTCGATAATCTAGTCTCACAGGAGAACGACCATAAGGTGCCCGACGCAGCAAAAGACCCATGGAGACAAGTCGGCTGGAGGACGATGTATTGAATGGGGACGCAAATTGAGTGTTCCATCGTCATTAGGAGGTCCTGAACGTTACAATTAACTATCAGTTTTGCGTCCGATTCGATAATCAAGACTCACAGGGCAACGTCCATAAGGTGCCCGAGACTGCAATAGACCCATGGAGACAAGTTGGCTGGAGGACGATGTATTGAATCGGGACGCAATTTGAGTGTTCCATCGTCATTAGGAGGCCCTGAGCGTTTCAATTAACTATCAGTTTTGCGTCCGATTCGATAATCTAGACTCACAGGAGAACGACCATAAAGTGCCCGAAGCAGCAATGTACCCATGGAGACAAGTCGGCTGGATGACGATGTATTGAATCGGGACGCAATTTGAGTGTTCCATCGTCATTAGGAGGCCGTGAACGTTACAATTAACTATCAGTTTTGCGTCCGGTTCGGTAATCTAGACACACAGGAGAGCGACCATATGGTGCCCGAGGCTGCAAAAGACCCATGGAGACAAGTCGGCTGGAGGACGATGTATTAAATCTCGACGCAATTTGAGTGTTCCATCGTCATTAGGAGGTCCTGAACGTTACAATTAACTATCAGTTTTGCGTCCGATTCGATAATCAAGACTCACAGGGCAACGTCCATAAGGTGCCCGAGACTGCAATAGACCCATGGAGACAAGTTGGCTGGAGGACGATGTATTGAATCGGGACGCAATTTGAGTGTTCCATTGTCATTAGTAGGTCCTGAACGTAACAATTAACTATCAGTTTTGCGTCCGATTCGATAATCTAGACTCACAGGAGAACGATCATTAGGTGCCTGTGGCAGCAATAGACCCATGGAGACAAGTCGGCTGGAGGACGATGTATTGAATCTCGACGCAATTTGAGTGTTCCATCGACATTTGGAGGCCGTGAACGTTACAATTAACTATCAGTTTTGCGTCCGATTCGATAATCTAGACTCACATGAGAACGACCATAAGGTGCCAGAGGCAGCAATAGACCCATGGAGACAAGTCAGCTGGATGACGATGTTTTGAATTGGGACGCAATTTGAGTGCTCCATCGTCATTAGGAGGCCCTGAGCGTTTCAATTAACTATCAGTTTTGCGTCCGATTCGATAATCTAGACTCACAGAAGAACGACAATAATGTGCCCGAGGCAGCAATAGACCCATGGAGACAGGTCGGCTGGAGGACGATGTATTGAATCTCGATGCAATTTGAGTGTTCCATCGTAATTAGAAGGCCCTGAACGTTACAATTAACTATCAGTTTTGCGTCCGATTCGATAATCTAGACTCACAGGAGAACGACCATAAAGTGCCCGAAGCAGCAATGTACCCATGGAGACAAGTCGGCTGGATGACGATGTATTGAATCGGGACGCAATTTGAGTGTTCCATCGTCATTAGGAGGCCGTGAACGTTACAATTAACTATCAGTTTTGCGTCCGGTTCGGTAATCTAGACACACAGGAGAGCGACCATATGGTGCCCGAGGCTGCAAAAGACCCATGGAGACAAGTCGGCTGGAGGACGATGTATTAAATCTCGACGCAATTTGAGTGTTCCATCGACATTTGGAGGCCGTGAACGTTACAATTAACTATCAGTTTTGCGTCCGATTCGATAATCTAGACTCACATGAGAACGACCATAAGGTGCCAGAGGCAGCAATAGACCCATGGAGACAAGTCAGCTGGATGACGATGTTTTGAATTGGGACGCAATTTGAGTGCTCCATCGTCATTAGGAGGCCCTGAACGTTACAATTAACTATCAGTTTTGCGTCCGATTCGATAATCTAGACTCACAGGAGAACGACCATAAGGTGCCCTAGGCAGCAATAGACCCATGAAGACAAGTCGGCTGGAGGAAGATGTATTGAATCTCGATGCAATTTGAGTGTTTCATCGAAATTAGAAGGCCCTGAACGTTACAATTAACTATAAGTTTTGTGTCCGATTCGATAATCTAGACTCACAGGAGAACGACCATAAAGTGCCCGAAGCAGCAATACCCCCATGGAGACAAGTCGGCTGGATGACGATGTATTGAAACGGGACGCAATTTGAGTGTTCCATCGTCATTAGGAGGCCGTGAACGTTACAATTAACTATCAGTTTTGCGTCCGATTCGGTAATCTAGACTCACAGGAGAGCGACCATAAGGTGCCCGAGGCAGGAATAGACCCGTGGAGACAAGTCGGCTGGAGGACGATGTATTGAATCCTGACGCAATTTGAGTGTTCCATCGTCATTAGCAGGCCCAGAGCGTTTCAATTAACGATCAGTTTTGCGTCCGATTCGATAATCTAGACTCACAGGAGAACGAACATAAGGTACCCGAGGCAGCAATAGACCCTTGGAGACAAGTCGGCTGGAGGACGATGTATTGAATCGGGACGCAATTTGAGTGTTCCATCGTAATTAGGAGGCCCTGAACGTTACAATTAACTATCAGTTTTTGCGACCGATTCGATAATCTAGGCTCACAGGAAAACGACCATAAAGTGCCCGAGGCAGCGATAGACCCATTTAGACAAGTCGGCTGGTGGACGATGTATTGAATCGGGACGCAATTTGGGTGTTCCATCGTCATTAGGAGGTTCCGAACGTTACAATTAACTATCAGTTTTGCGTCCGATTCGATAATCTAGACTCACAGGGCAACGACCATAAGGTGCTCGAGACCGCAATAGACCCATGGAGACAAGTCGGCTGGAGGACGAGGTATTGAATCGGGACGCAATTTGAGTGTTCCATCGTCATTAGCAGGCCCTGAGCGATTCAATTAACTATCAGTTTTGCGTCCGATTCGATAATCTAGACTCAGAGGAGAACAACCAATAGGTGCCCGAGGCAGCAATAGACTCATGGAGACAAGTCGACTGGAGGACGATGAATTGAATCTCAACGCAATTTGAGTGTTCCATCGTCATTTGGAGGCCCTGAACGTTACAATTAATTATCAGTTTTGCGTCCGATTCGATAATCTAGACTCACAGGAGAACGACCATAAGGTGGCCGAAGCAGCAATAGACCCATGTAGACAAGACGGCTGGACAACGATGTATTGAATCGGGACGCAATTTGAGTGTTCCATCGTCATTAGGAGGCCCTGAACGTTACAATTAACTATCAGTTTTCCGTTTGATTCGCTAATCTACACTCACAGGAGAACGACCATAAAGTGCCCGTGGCAGCAATAGACCCATGGAGACAAGTCGCCTGGAGGACGATGTTTTGAATCTCGACGCAATTTGAGTGTTCCTTTGTCATTAGTAGGTCCTGAACGTAACAATTAACTATCAGTTTTGCGTCCGATTCGATAATCTAGACTCACAGGAGAACGACCATAATGTGCCCGAGGCAGCAATAGACCCATGGAGACAAGTCGGCTGGAGGACGATGTATTGAATCTCGACGCAATTTGAGTGTTCCATCGTCATTTGGAGGCCCTGAACGTAACAATTAACTATCAGTTTTGCGTCAGATTCGATAATCTAGACTCACAGGAGAACGACCATAAGGTGCCCGAGGCAGCAGTAGACCCATGGAGACAAGTCGGCTGGAGGACGATGTATTGAATCTCGACGCAATTTGAGTGTTCCATCGTCATTAAGAGGCCCTGAGCGTTTCAATTAACTATCAGTTTTGCGTCCGATTCGATAATCTAGACTCACAGAAGAACGACAATAATGTGCCCGAGGCAGCAATAGACCCATGGAGACAGGTCGGCTGGAGGACGATGTATTGAATCTCGATGCAATTTGAGTGTTCCATCGTAATTAGAAGGCCCTGAACGTTACAATTAACTATCAGTTTTGCGTCCGATTCGATAATCTAGACTCACAGGAGAACGACCATAAAGTGCCCGAAGCAGCAATGTACCCATGGAGACAAGTCGGCTGGATGACGATGTATTGAATCGGGACGCAATTTGAGTGTTCCATCGTCATTAGGAGGCCGTGAACGTTACAATTAACTATCAGTTTTGCGTCCGGTTCGGTAATCTAGACACACAGGAGAGCGACCATATGGTGCCCGAGGCTGCAAAAGACCCATGGAGACAAGTCGGCTGGAGGACGATGTATTAAATCTCGACGCAATTTGAGTGTTCCATCGACATTTGGAGGCCGTGAACGTTACAATTAACTATCAGTTTTGCGTCCGATTCGATAATCTAGACTCACATGAGAACGACCATAAGGTGCCAGAGGCAGCAATAGACCCATGGAGACAAGTCAGCTGGATGACGATGTTTTGAATTGGGACGCAATTTGAGTGCTCCATCGTCATTAGGAGGCCCTGAACGTTACAATTAACTATCAGTTTTGCGTCCGATTCGATAATCTAGACTCACAGGAGAACGACCATAAGGTGCCCTAGGCAGCAATAGACCCATGAAGACAAGTCGGCTGGAGGAAGATGTATTGAATCTCGATGCAATTTGAGTGTTCCATCGAAATTAGAAGGCCCTGAACGTTACAATTAACTATAAGTTTTGTGTCCGATTCGATAATCTAGACTCACAGGAGAACGACCATAAAGTGCCCGAAGCAGCAATACCCCCATGGAGACAAGTCGGCTGGATGACGATGTATTGAAACGGGACGCAATTTGAGTGTTCCATCGTCATTAGGAGGCCGTGAACGTTACAATTAACTATCAGTTTTGCGTCCGATTCGGTAATCTAGACTCACAGGAGAGCGACCATAAGGTGCCCGAGGCAGGAATAGACCCGTGGAGACAAGTCGGCTGGAGGACGATGTATTGAATCCTGACGCAATTTGAGTGTTCCATCGTCATTAGCAGGCCCAGAGCGTTTCAATTAACGATCAGTTTTGCGTCCGATTCGATAATCTAGACTCACAGGAGAACGAACATAAGGTACCCGAGGCAGCAATAGACCCTTGGAGACAAGTCGGCTGGAGGACGATGTATTGAATCGGGACGCAATTTGAGTGTTCCATCGTAATTAGGAGGCCCTGAACGTTACAATAAACTATCAGTTTTTGCGACCGATTCGATAATCTAGGCTCACAGGAAAACGACCATAAAGTGCCCGAGGCAGCGATAGACCCATTTAGACAAGTCGGCTGGTGGACGATGTATTGAATCGGGACGCAATTTGGGTGTTCCATCGTCATTAGGAGGTTCCGGACGTTACAATTAACTATCAGTTTTGCGTCCGATTCGATAATCTAGACTCACAGGGCAACGACCATAAGGTGCTCGAGACCGCAATAGACCCATGGAGACAAGTCGGCTGGAGGACGAGGTATTGAATCGGGACGCAATTTGAGTGTTCCATCGTCATTAGCAGGCCCTGAGCGATTCAATTAACTATCAGTTTTGCGTCCGATTCGATAATCTAGACTCAGAGGAGAACAACCAATAGGTGCCCGAGGCAGCAATAGACTCATGGAGACAAGTCGACTGGAGGACGATGAATTGAATCTCAACGCAATTTGAGTGTTCCATCGTCATTTGGAGGCCCTGAACGTTACAATTAATTATCAGTTTTGCGTCCGATTCGATAATCTAGACTCACAGGAGAACGACCATAAGGTGCCCGAAGCAGCAATAGACCCATGTAGACAAGACGGCTGGACAACGATGTATTGAATCGGGACGCAATTTGAGTGTTCCATCGTCATTAGGAGGCCCTGAACGTTACAATTAACTATCAGTTTTCCGTTTGATTCGCTAATCTACACTCACAGGAGAACGACCATAAAGTGCCCGTGGCAGCAATAGACCCATGGAGACAAGTCGCCTGGAGGACGATGTTTTGAATCTCGACGCAATTTGAGTGTTCCTTTGTCATTAGTAGGTCCTGAACGTAACAATTAACTATCAGTTTTGCGTCCGATTCGATAATCTAGACTCACAGGAGAACGACCATAATGTGCCCGAGGCAGCAATAGACCCATGGAGACAAGTCGGCTGGAGGACGATGTATTGAATCTCGACGCAATTTGAGTGTTCCATCGTCATTTGGAGGCCCTGAACGTAACAATTAACTATCAGTTTTGCGTCAGATTCGATAATCTAGACTCACAGGAGAACGACCATAAGGTGCCCGAGGCAGCAGTAGACCCATGGAGACAAGTCGGCTGGAGGACGATGTATTGAATCTCGACGCAATTTAAGTGTTCCATCGTCATTTGGAGGCTCTGAACGTTACAATTAACTATCAGTTTTGCGTTCGATTCGATAATCTAGACTTACACGAGAACGACCATAAGTTGCCCGAGGCAGGAATAGACCCATGGAGACAAGTCGGCTGGAGGACGATGTATTGAATCTCGAAGCAATTTGAGTGTTCCATCGTAATTAGGAGGCCCTAAATGTTACAATTAACTATCAGTTTTGCGTCCGATTGGAAAATCTAGACTCACAGGAGAACGACCATAAGGTGCCCGATGCAGCAATAGACCCATGGAGACAAGTCGGTTGGAGGGCGATCTATTGAATCGGGTCGCAATTTGAGTGTTCCATCGTCATAAGGAGGCCCTGAACGTCACAATTAATTAACAGTTTAGCGTCCGATTCGATAATCTAGACTCACAAGAGAACGACCATAAGGTGCCCGAGGCAGCAATAGACCCATGGAGACAAGTCGGCTGGAGGACGATGTATTGATTCGGGACGCAATTTGAGTGTTCCATCGTCATTAGGAGGCCCTGAACGTTACAATTAACTATCAGTTTTACGTCCGATTCGATAATCTAGACTCACGGGAGAACGACCATAAGGTGCCCGAGGCAGCAATAGACCCATGGAGACAAGTCGGCAGAAGGACGATGTATTGATTCGGGACGTAATTTGAGTGTTCCATCGTCATTAGGAGGTCCTGAACGTTAGAATTAACTATCAGTTTTGCGTCCGATTCGAAAATCTAGACTCACAGGAGAACGACCATAAGGTGCCCCAGGCAGCAATAGACCCATGGAGACAAGTCGGCTGGAGGACGATCTATTAAATCGGGTCGCAATTTGAGTGTTCCATCGTCATTTGGAGGCCCTGAACGTTACAATTAACTATCAGTTTCGCGTCCGATTCGATAATCTAGACTCAGAGGAGAGCGACCGTAAGGTGCCCGAGGCAGTAATATACCCATGAAGGCAAGTCGGCTGGAGGACGATGTATTGTATCTCGACGCAATTTGAGTGTTCCATCGTAATTAGGAGGACCTGAACGTTACAATTAACTATCAGTTTTGCGTACGATTCGATAATCTAGACTCACAGGAGAACGACCATAAGGTGCCCGAGGCAGCAATAGACCCATGGAGACAAGTCGGCTGGAGGACGTTGTTTTGAATCTCGACGCAATTTGAGTGTTCCTTGGTCATTAGGAGGCCCTGAACGTTACAATTAACTATCAGTTTTGCGTCCGTTTCGATAATCTAGACTCACAAGAGAACGACCATAAGGTGCCCGAGGCAGCTATAGACCCATGAAGACATGTCGACTAGAGGACGATGTATTGAAACTCGACGCAATTTGAGTGTTCCATCGTCATTAGGAGGCCCTGAACGTTACAATTAACTATCAGTTTTGCGACCGATTCGATAATCTAGTCTCACAGGAGAACGACCATAAAGTGCCCGAGGCAGCGATAGACCCATGGAGACAAGTCGGCTGGAGGACGATGTATTAAATCTCGACGCAATTTGAGTGTTCCATCGACATTTGGAGGCCGTGAACGTTACAATTAACTATCAGTTTTGCGTCCGATTCGATAATCTAGACTCACATGAGAACGACCATAAGGTGCCAGAGGCAGCAATAGACCCATGGAGACAAGTCAGCTGGATGACGATGTTTTGAATTGGGACGCAATTTGAGTGCTCCATCGTCATTAGGAGGCCCTGAACGTTACAATTAACTATCAGTTTTGCGTCCGATTCGATAATCTAGACTCACAGGAGAACGACCATAAGGTGCTTCAGGCAGCAATAGACCCATGAAGACAAGTCGGCTGGAGGACGATGTATTGATCCGGGACGAAATTTGAGTGTTCCATCGTCATTAGGAGGCCCTGAACGTTACAATTATCTATCAGTCTTGCGTCCGATTCGATAATCTAGACTCACAGGAGAATGACCATAAGGTGGCAGAGGCAGCAATAGACCCATGAAGAGAAGTCGGCTGGAAGACGATGTATTGAATCTCGACGCAATCTGAAAGTTCCATTGTCATTAGGAGGCCCTGAACGTTACAATTAACTATCAGTTTTGCGTCCGATTCGATAATCTACTCTCACAGGAGAACGACCATAAGGTGCCCGAGGCAGCGATAGACCCATGGAGACAAGTCGGCTGGAGGACGATGTATTGAATCGGGACGCAATTTGAGTGTTCCATCGTCACTAGGAGGCCCTGAGCGTTTCAATTACCTATCAGTTTTGCTTCCGATTCGATAATCTAGACTCACAGGAGAACGACAATAAGGTGCCCGAGGCAGCAATAGACCCATGGAGACAAGTCGGCTGGAGGAAGATGTATTGAATCTCGATGCAATTTGAGTGTTCCATCGAAATTAGAAGGCCCTGAACGTTACAATTAACTATCAGTTTTGTGTCCGATTCGATAATCTAGACTCACAGGAGAACGACCATTAAGTGCCCGAAGCAGCAATACCCCCATGGAGACAAGTCGGCTGGATGACGATGTATTGAAACGGGACGCAATTTGAGTGTTCCATCATCATTAGGAGGCCGTGAACGTTACAATTAACTATCAGTTTTTCGTCCGATTCGGTAATCTAGACTCACAGGAGAGCGACCATAAGGTGCCCGAGGCAGCAATATACCCGTGGAGACAAGTCGGCTGGAGGACGATGTATTGAATCGGGACGCAATTTGAGAGTTCCATCGTCATTAGGAGGCCCTGAACGTTACAATTAAGTATCAGTTTTGCGTCCGATTCGATAATCTAGACTCACAGGAGAACGACCATAAGGTGCCCGAGGCAGCAAAAGACCCATGGAGACAAGTCGGCTGGAGGACGATGTATTGAAACGGGACGCAATTTGAGCGTTCCATCATCATTAGGAGGCCCTGAACGTTACAATAAACTATCAGTTTTGCGTCCGATTCGCTAATCTAGACTCACAGGAGAACGACCATAAGGTACCCGAGGCAGCAATAGACCCTTGGAGACAAGTCGGCTGGAGGACGATGTATTGAATCGGGACGCAATTTGAGTGTTCCATCGTAATTAGGAGGCCCTGAACGTTACAATTAACTATCAGTTTTGCGACCGATTCGATAATCTAGTCTCACAGGAAAACGACCATAAAGTGCCCGAGGCAGCGATAGACCCATGGAGACAAGTCGGCTGGAGGACGATGTATTGAATCGGGACGCAATTTGGGTGTTCCATCGTCATTAGGAGGTTCCGAACGTTACAATTAACTATCAGTTTTGCGTCCGATTAGATAATCTAGACTCACAGGGCAACGACCATAAGGTGCTCGAGACCGCAATAGACCCATGGAGTCAAGTCGGCTGGAGGACGAGGTATTGAATCGGGTCGCAATTTGAGTGTTCCATCGTCATTAGCAGGCCCTGAGCGATTCAATTAACTATCAGTTTTGCGTCCGATTCGATAATCTAGACTCAGAGGAGAACAACCAATAGGTGCCCGAGGCAGCAATAGACTCATGGAGACAAGTCGACTGGAGGACGATGAATTGAATCTCAACGCAATTTGAGTGTTCCATCGTCATTTGGAGGCCCTGAACGTTACAATTAATTATCAGTTTTGCGTCCGATTCGATAATCTAGACTCACAGGAGAACGACCATAAGGTGCCCGAAGCAGCAATAGACCCATGTAGACAAGACGGCTGGACGACGATGTATTGAATCGGGACGCAATTTGAGTGTTCCATCGTCATTAGGAGGCCCTGAACGTTACAATTAACTATCAGTTTTCCGTTTGATTCGCTAATCTACACTCACAGGAGAACGACCATAAAGTGCCCGTGGCAGCAATAGACCCATGGAGACAAGTCGGCTGGAGGACGATGTTTTGAATCTCGACGCAATTTGAGTGTTCCTTTGTCATTAGTAGGTCCTGAACGTAACAATTAACTATCAGTTTTGCGTCAGATTCGATAATCTAGACTCACAGGAGAACGACCATAAGGTGCCCGAGGCAGCAGTAGACCCATGGAGACAAGTCGGCTGGAGGACGATGTATTGAATCTCGACGCAATTTAAGTGTTCCATCGTCATTTGGAGGCCCTGAACGTTACAATTAACTATCAGTTTTGCGTTCGATTCGATAATCTAGACTTACACGAGAACGACCATAAGTTGCCCGAGGCAGGAATAGACCCATGGAGACAAGTCGGCTGGAGGACGATGTATTGAATCTCGAAGCAATTTGAGTGTTCCATCGTAGTTAGGAGGCCCTAAATGTTACAATTAACTATCAGTTTTGCGTCCGATTGGAAAATCTAGACTCACAGGAGAACGACCATAAGGTGCCCGATGCAGCATTAGACCCATGGAGACAAGTCGGCTGGAGGGCGATCTATTGAATCGGGTCGCAATTTGAGTGTTCCATCGTCATAAGGAAGCCCTAAACGTCACAATTAATTAACAGTTTAGCGTCCCATTCGATAATCTAGACTCACAAGAGAACGACCATAAGGTGCCCGAGGCAGCAATAGACCCATGGAGACAAGTCGGCTGGAGGACGATGTATTGATTCGGGACGCAATTTGAGTGTTCCATCATCATTAGGAGGCCCTGAACGTTACAATTAACTATCAGTTTTACGTCCGATTCGATAATCTAGACTCACGGGAGAACGACCATAAGGTGCCCGAGGCAGCAATAGACCCATGGGGACAAGTCGGCAGAAGGACGATGTATTGATTTGGGACGTAATTTGAGTGTTCCATCGTCATTAGGAGGTCCTGAACGTTAGAATTAACTATCAGTTTTGCGTCCGATTCGAAAATCTAGACTCACAGGAGAACGACCATAAGGTGCCCGAGGCAGCAATAGACCCATGGAGACAAGTCGGCTGGAGGACGATCTATTAAATCTGGTCGCAATTTGAGTGTTCCATCGTCATTTGGAGGCCCTGAACGTCACAATTAACTCTCAGTTTCGCGTCCGATTCGATAATCTAGACTCAGAGGAGAACGACCGTAAGGTGCCAGAGGCAGTAATATACCCATGAAGACAAGTCGGCTGGAGGACGATGTATTGTATCTCGACGCAATTTGAGTGTTCCATCGTAATTGGGAGGACCTGAACGTTACAATTAACTATCAGTTTTGCGTACGATTCGATAATCTAGACTCACAGGAGAACGACCATAAGGTGCCCGAGGCAGCAATAGACCCATGGAGACAAGTCGGCTGGAGGACGTTGTTTTGAATCTCGACGCAATTTGAGTGTTCCTTCGTCATTAGGAGGCCCTGAACGTTACAATTAACTATCAGTTTAGCGTCCGATTCGATAATCTAGACTCACAGGAGAACGACCATAAGGTGCCCGAGGCAGCAAGAGACCCATGAAGACAAGTCGGCAGGAGGACGATGTATTGAATCTCGACGCAAATTAAGTGTTCCATCGTCATTAGGAGGCCCTGAACGTTACAATTATCTTGCATTTTTGCATCCGATTCGATAATCTAGACTCACTAAAGAACGACCATAAGGTGCCCGAGGCAGCAATAGACCCATGGAGACAAGTCGGCTGGAGGACGATGTATTGAATCTCGACGAAATTTAAGTGTTCCATCGTCATTTGGAGGCCCAGAACGTTACAATTAACTATCAGTTTTGCGTCCGATTCGATAATCTAGACTCACAGGAGAACGACCATAAGGTGCCCGAGGCAGCAATAGACCCATGGAGACAAGTCGGCTGGAGGACGATGTATTGAATCTCGAAGCAATTTGAGTGTTCCATCGTCATTAGGAGGCATTGAATGTTACAATTAACTATCAGTTTTGCGTCCGATTCGAAAATCTAGACTCACAGGAGAACGACCATAAGGTGCCCCATGCAGCAATAGACCCATGGAGACAAGTCGGCTGGAGGGCGATCTATTGAATCGGGACGCAATTTGAGTGTAGCATCGTCATTGGGAGGCCCTGAACGTCACAATTAATTAACAGTTTAGCGTCCGATTCGATAATCTAGACTCACAGGAGAACGACCATAAGGTGCCCGAGGCAGTAATATACCCATGAAGACAAGTCGGCTGGAGGACGATGTATTGAATCGGGACGCAATTTGAGTGTTCCATCGTCATTAGGAGGCCCTGAACGTTACAATTAACTATCAGTTTTGCGTACGATTCGATGATCTAGACTCACAGGAGAACGACCATAAGGTGCCCGAGGCAGCAATAGACCCATTGAGACAAGTCGGCTGGAGGACGATGTATTGAATCGTAACGCAATTTGAGTGCTCCATCGTCATTAGGAGGCCCTGAGCGTTTCAATTAACTATCAGTTTTGCGTCTGATTCGATAATCTAGACTCACAGGACAACGACCATAAGGTACCCGAGGCAGCAATAGACCCTTGGAGACAAGTCGGCTGGAGGACGATGTATTGAATCTCGACGCAATTTGAGTGTTCCATCGTAATTAGGAGGCCCTGAAGTTACAATTAACTATCAGTTTTGCATCCGATTCGATAATCTAGACTCATAGGAGAACGACTATAAGGTGCCCGTGGCAGCAATACACCCATGGAGACAAGTCGCTGGAGGACGATGTATTGAATCGGTACGCAATTTGAGTGTTCCATCGTTATTAGGAGGCCCTGAACGTTACAATTAACTATCAGTTTTGCGTCCGATTCGATAATCTAGACTCACAGGAGAACGACCATAAGGTGCCCGAGGCAGCAATAGACCCATGGAGACAAGTCGTCTGGAGGACGATGTATTGATTCGGGACGCAATTAGAGTGTTCCATCGTCATTAGGAGGCCCTGAACGTTACAATTAACTATCAGTTTTGCGTCCGATTCGATAATCTAGACTCACAGGAGAACGACCATAAGGTGCCCGAGGCAGCAATAGACCCATGGAGACAAGTCGGCTGGAGGACGATGTATTGAATCTCGACGCAATTTGAGTGTTCCATCGTCATTAGGAGGCCCTAAACGTTACAATTAATTATCAGTTTTGCGTCCGATTCGATAATCTAGACACACAGGAGAACGACCATAAGGTGCCCGAGGCAGCAATAGACCCATGGAGACAAGTCGGCTGGAGGACGATGTATTGAATCTCGATGCAATTTGAGTGTCCCATCGTAATTAGAAGGCCCTGAACGTTACAATTAACCATCAGTTTTGAGTCCGATTCGTTAATCTAGATTCACAGGAGAACGACCATAAGGTGCCCGAGGCAGCAATAGACCCATGGAGACAAGTCGGCTGGATGACGATGTATTGAATCGGGACGCAATTTGAGTGTTCCATCGTCATTAGGAGGCCCTGAACGTTACAATTAACTATCAGTTTTGCGTCCGATTCGATAATCTAGACTCACAGGAGAACGGCCATAAGGTGCCTGATGCAGCAATAGACCCATGAAGACATGTCGGCTGGACGACGATGTTTTGAATCTCGACGCAATTTGAGTGTTCCATCGTCATTAGGAGGCCCTGAACGTTACAATTAACTATCAGTTTTGCGTTCGATTCGATAATCTAGACCCACAGGAGAACGATCATTAGGTGCCTGTGGCAGCAATAGACCCATGGAGACAAGTCGGCTGGAGGACGATGTATTGAATCTCGACGCAATTTGAGTGTTCCATCGTCATTAAGAGGCCCTGAGCGTTTCAATTAACTATCAGTTTTCCGTCCGATTCGATAATCTAGACTCACAGGAGAACGACCATAAAGTGCCCGAAGCAGCAATAGACCCATGGAGACAAGTCGGCTGGATGACGATGTATTGAATCGGGACGCAATTTGAGTGCTCCATCGTCATTAGGAGGCCGTGAACGTTACAATTAACTATCAGTTTTGCGTCCGGTTCGGTAATCTAGACACACAGGAGAGCGACCATATGGTGCCCGAGGCTGCAAAAGACCCATGGAGACAAGTCGGCTGGAGGACGATGTATTAAATCTCGACGCAATTTGAGTGTTCCAACGACATTTGGAGGCCCTGAACGTTACAATTAACTATCAGTTTTGCGTTCGATTCGATAATCTAGACCCACAGGAGAACGATCATTAGGTGCCTGTGGCAGCAATAGACCCATGGAGACAAGTCGGCTGGAGGACGATGTATTGAATCTATACGCAATTTGAGTGTTCCATCGTCATTAAGAGGCCCTGAGCGTTTCAATTAACTATCAGTTTTGCGTCCGGTTCGGTAATCTAGACACACAGGAGAACGACCATAAAGTGCCCGAAGCAGCAATAGACCCATGGAGACAAGTCGGCTGGATGACGATGTATTGAATCGGGACGCAATTTGAGTGCTCCATCGTCATTAGGAGGCCGTGAACGTTACAATTAACTATCAGTTTTGCGTCCGGTTCGGTAATCTAGACACACAGGAGAGCGACCATATGGTGCCCGAGGCTGCAATAGACCCATGGAGACAAGTCGGCTGGAGGACGATGTATTGAATCTCGATGCAATTTGAGTGTCCCATCGTAATTAGAAGGCCCTGAACGTTACAATTAACCATCAGTTTTGAGTCCGATTCGTTAATCTAGATTCACAGGAGAACGACCATAAGGTGCCCGAGGCAGCAATAGACCCATGGAGACAAGTCGGCTGGATGACGATGTATTGAATCGGGACGCAATTTGAGTGTTCCATCGTCATTAGGAGGCCCTGAACGTTACAATTAACTATCAGTTTTGCGTCCGATTCGATAATCTAGACTCACAGGAGAACGACCATAAGGTGCCCGAGGCAGCAAGAGATCCATGAAGACAAGTCGGCTGGAGGACGATGTATTGAATCTCGACGCAATTTGAGTGTTCCATCATGATTAGGAGGCCCTGAACGTTACAAATATCTTGCAATTTTGCGTCCTATTCGATAATCTAGACTCACAGGAGAACGACCATAAGGTGCCCGAGGCAGCAATAGACCCATGAAGACATGTCGGCTGGAGGACGATGTATTGAATCTCGACGCAATTTGAGTGTTCCATCGTCATTAGGAGGCCCAGAACGTTACAATTAACTATCAGTTTTGCGACCGATTCGATAATCTAGTCTCACAGGAGAACGACCATAAAGTGCCCGAGGCAGCGATAGACCCATGAAGACAAGTCGGCTGGAGGACGATGTATTGAATCGGGACGCAATTTGGGTATTCCATCGTCATTAGGAGGTTCCGAACGTTACAATTAACTATCAGTTTTGCGTCCGATTCGATAATCTAGACTCACAGGAGAACGACCATAAGGTGCCCGAGGCAGCTAGAGAACCATGAAGACAAGTCGGCAGGAGGACGATGTATTGAATCTCGACGCAATTTGAGTGTTCCATCGTCATTAGGAGGCAATGAACGTTACAATTATCTTGCATTTTTGCGTCCGATTCGATAATCTAGACTCACTAAAGAACGACCATAAGGTGCCCGAGGCAGCAATAGACCCATGAAGACATGTCGGCTAGAGGACGATGTATTGAAACTCGACGCAATTTGAGTGTTCCATCGTCATTAGGAGGCCCTGAACGTTACAATTAACTATCAGTTTTGCGACCGATTCGATAATCTAGTCTCACAGGAGAACGACCATAAAGTGCCCGAGGCAGCGATAGACCCATGGAGACAAGTCGGCTGGAGGACGATGTATTGAATCGGGACGCAATTTGGGTGTTCCATCGTCATTAGGAGGTTCCGAACGTTACAATTATTGTCATTAGTAGGTACTGAACGTAACAATTAACTATCAGTTTTGCGTCCGATTCGATAATCTAGACTCACAGGGCAACGACCATAAGGTGCCCGAGACCGCAATAGACCCATGGAGACAAGTCGGCTGGAGGACGATGTATTGAATCGGGATGCAATTTGAGTGTTCCATCGTCATTAGCAGGCCCTGAGCGCTTCAATTAACTATCAGTTTTGCGTCCGATTCGATAATCTAGACTCAGAGGAGAACAACCAATAGGTGCCCGAGGCAGCAATAGAATCATGGAAACAAGTCGACTGGAGGACGATGTTTTGAATCTCGACGCAATTTGAGTGTTCCATTGTCATTAGTAGGTCCTGAACGTAACAATTAACTATCAGTTTTGCGTCCGATTCGATAATCTAGACTCACAGGAGAACGACCATAAGGTGCCCGAGGCAGCAATAGACCCATGGAGACAAGTCGGCTGGAGGGCGATCTATTGAATCTCGACGCAATTTGAGTGTTCCATCGTCATTAGGAGGCCCTGAACGTTACAATTAACTATCAGTTTTGCGTCCGATTCGATAATCTAGACTCACAAGAGAACGACCATAAGGTGCCCGATGCAGCAATAGACCCATGGCAACAAGTCGGCTGGAGGACGATGTATTGACTCTTTATGCAATTTGAGTGTTCCATCGTCATTAGGAGGCCCTGAACGTTACAATTAACTATCAGGTTTGCGTCCGATTCGATAATCTAGACTCACAGGAGAACGACCATAAGGTGCCCGATGCAGCAATAGACCCATGTTGACAAGTCGGCTGGAGGACGATGTATTGAATCTCGACGCAATTTGAGTGTTCCATCGTCATTAGGAGGCCCTAAACGTTACAATTAATTATCAGTTTTGCGTCCGATTCGATAATCTAGACACACAGGAGAACGACCATAAGGTGCCCGAGGCAGCAATAGACCCATGGAGACAAGTCGGCTGGAGGACGATGTATTGAATCTCGATGCAATTTGAGTGTTCCATCGTAATTAGAAGGCCCTGAACGTTACAATTAACCATCAGTTTTGAGTCCGATCCGTTAATCTAGATTCACAGGAGAACGACCATAAGGTGCCCGAGGCAGCAATAGACCCATGGAAACAAGTCGGCTGGATGACGATGTATTGAATCGGGAAGCAATTTGAGTGTTCCATCGTCATTAGGAGGCCCTGAACGTTACAATTAACTATCAGTTTTGCGTCCGATTCGATAATCTAGACTCACAGGAGAACGACCATAAGGTGCCCGAGGCAGCAATAGACCCATGGAGACAAGTCGGCTGGATGAAGATGTATTGAATCGGGACGCAATTTGAGCGTTCCATCGTCATTAGGAGGCCCTGAACGTTACAATTAACTATCAGTTTTGCGTCCGATTCGATAATCTAGACTCACAGGAGAACGACCATAAGGTGCCCGAGGCAGCAATAGACCCATGGAGACAAGTCGGCTGGAGGGCGATGTATTGAATCTCGACGCAATTTGAGTGTTCCATCGTCATTAGGAGGCCCTGAACGTTACAATTAACTATCAGTTTTGCGTCCGATTTGAAAATCTAGACTCACAGGAGAACGACCATAAGGTGCCCGAGGCAGCAATAGACCCATGGAGACAAGTCGGCTGGAGGACGATGTATTGAATCGGGACGCAGTTTGAGTGTTCCATCGTCATTAGGAGGCCCTGAACGTTACAATTAACTATCAGTTTTGCGTCCGATTCGATAATCTAGACTCACAGGAGAACGGCCATAAGGTGCCTGATGCAGCAATAGACCCATGAAGACATGTCGGCTGGACGACGATGTATTGAATCTCGACGCAATTTGAGTATTCCATCGTCATTAGGAGGCCCTGAACGTTACAATTAACTATCAGTTTTGCGTTCGATTCGATAATCTAGACTCACAGGAGAACGATCATTAGGTGCCCGTGGCAGCAATAGACCCATGGAGACAAGTTGGCTGGAGGACGATGTATTGAATCTCGACGCAATTTAAGTGTTCCATCGTCATTAAGAGGCCCTGAGCGTTTCAATTAACTATCAGTTTTCCGTCCGATTCGATAATCTAGACTCACAGGAGAACGACCATAAAGTGCCTGAAGCAGCAATAGACCCATGGAGACAAGTCGGCTGGATAACGATGTATTGAATTGGGACGCAAATTGAGTGTTCCATCGTCATTAGGAGGCCCTGAACGTTACAATTAACTATCAGTTTTGCGTCCGATTCGATAATCTAGACTCACAGGAGAACGACCATAAGGTGCCCGAGGCAGCAAGAGACCCATGAAGACAAGTCGGCTGGAGGACGATGTATTGAATCTCGACGCAATTTGAGTGTTCCATCATGATTAGGAGGCCCTGAACGTTACAATTATCTTGCATTTTTGCGTCTTATTCGATAATCTAGACTCACAGGAGAACGACCATAAGGTGCCCGAGGCAGCAATAGACCCATGAAGACATGTCGGCTGGAGGACGATGTATTGAATCTCGACGCAATTTGAGTGTTCCATCGTCATTAGGAGGCCCAGAACGTTACAATTAACTATCAGTTTTGCGACCGATTCGATAATCTAGTCTCACAGGAGAACGACCATAAAGTGCCCGAGGCAGCGATAGACCCATGAAGACAAGTCGGCTGGAGGACGATGTATTGAATCGGGACGCAATTTGGGTGTTCCATCGTCATTAGGAGGTTCCGAACGTTACAATTAACTATCAGTGTTGCGTCCGATTCGATAATCTAGACTCTCAGGGCAACGACCATAAGGTGCTCGAGACCGCAATAGACCCATGGAGACAAGTCGGCTGGAGGACGATGTATTGAATCGGGACGCAATTTGAGTGTTCCATCGTCATTAGCAGGCCCTGAGCGTTTCAATTAACTATCAGTTTTGCGTCCGATTCGATAATCTAGACTCAGAGGAGAACAACCAATAGGTGCCCGAGGCAGCAATAGACTCATGGACACAAGTCGACTGGAGGACGATGAATTGAACCTCAACGCAATTTGAGTGTTCCATCGTCATTAGGAGGCCCTGAACGTTACAATTAACTATCAGTTTTCCGTTTGATTCGCTAATCTACACTCACAGGAGAACGACCATAAAGTGCCCCTGGCAGTAATAGACCCACGGAGACAAGTCGGCTGGAGGACGATGTTTTGAATCTCGACGCAATTTGAGTGTTCCTTTGTCATTAGTAGGTCCTGAACGTAACAATTAACTATCAGTTTTGCGTCCGATTCGATAATCTAGACTCACAGGAGAACGACCATAATGTGCCCGAGGCAGCAATAGACCCATGGAGACAAGTCGGCTGGAGGACGATGTATTGAATCTCGACGCAATTTGAGTGTTCCATCGTCATTTGGAGGCCCTGAACGTTACAATTAACTATCAGTTTTGCGTCCGATTCGATAATCTAGACTCACAGGAGAACGACCATAAGGTGCCCGAGGCAGCAATAGACACATGGACAAAAGTCGGCTGGAGGACGATGTTTTGAATCTCGACGCAATTTGAGTGTTCCATTGTCATTAGTAGGTCCTGAACGTAACAATTAACTATCAGTTTTGCGTCCGATTCGATAATCTAGACTCACAGGAGAACGACCATAAGGTGCCCGAGGCAGCAGTAGACCCATGGAGACAAGTCGGCTGGAGGACGATGTATTGAATCTCGACGCAATTTAAGTGTTCCATCGTCATTTGGAGGCCCTGAACGTTATAATTAACTATCAGTTTTGCGTTCCATTCGATAATCTACACTTACACGAGAACGACCATAAGGTGCCCGATGCAGCAATAGACCCATGGAGACAAGTCGGCAGAAGGACGATGTATTGATTCGGGACGTAATTTGAGTGTTCCATCGTCATTAGGAGGCCCTGAACGTTAGAATTAACTATCAGTTTTGCGTCCGATTCGAAAATCTAGACTCACAGGAGAACGACCATAAGGTGCCCCAGGCAGCAATAGACCCATGGAGACAAGTCGGCTGGAGGACGATCTATTAAATCGGGTCGCAATTTGAGTGTTCCATCGTCATTAGGAGGCCCTGAACGTCACAATTAACTATCAGTTTCGCGTCCGATTCGATAATCTAGACTCAGAGGAGACCGACCGTAAGGTGCCCGAGGCAGTAATATACCCATGAAGACAAGTCGGCTGGAGGACGATGTATTGTATCTCGACGCAATTTGAGTGTTCCATCGTAATTAGGAGGCCCTGAACGTTACAATTAACTATCAGTTTTGCGTCCGATTCGATAATCTAGACTCACAGGAGAACGACCATAAGGTGCCCGAGGCAGCAATAGACCCATGGAGACAAGTCGGCTGGAGGACGTTGTTTTGAATCTCGACGCAATTTGAGTGTTCCTTCGTCATTAGGAGGCCCTGAACGTTACAATTAACTATCAGTTTTGCGTCCGATTCGATAATCTAGACTCACAGGAGAACGACCATAAGGTGCCCGAGGCAGCAGGAGACCCATGAAGACAAGTCGGCTGGAGGACGATGTATTGAATCTCGACGCAATTTGAGTGTTCCATCGTCATTAGGAGGCCCTGAACGTTACAATTAACTATCAGTTTTGCGACCGATTCGATAATCTAGTCTCACAGGAGAACGACCATAAAGTGCCCGAGGCAGCGATAGACCCATGGATACAAGTCGGCTGGAGGACGATGTATTGAATCGGGACGCAATTTGGGTGTTCCATCGTCATGAGGAGGTTCCGAACGTTACAATTAACTATCAGTTTTGCGTCCGATTCGATAATCTAGACTCACAGGGCAACGACCATAAGGTGCCCGAGACCGCAATAGACCCATGGAGACAAGTCGGCTGGAGGACGATGTATTGAATCGGGACGCAATTTGAGTGTTCCATCGTCATTAGCAGGCCCTGAGCGTTTCAATTAACTATCAGTTTTGCGTCCGATTCGATAAACTAGACTCAGAGGAGAACAACCAATAGGTGCCCGAGGCAGCAATAGAATCATGGAGACAAGTCGACTGGAGGACGATGAATTGAATCTCAACGCAATTTGAGTGTTCCATCGTCATTAGGAGGCCCTGAACGTTACAATTAATTATCAGTTTTGCGTCCGATTCGATAATCTAGACTCACAGGACAACGACCATAAGGTGCCCGAAGCAGCAATAGGCCCATGTAGACAAGTCGGCTGGACGACGATGTATTGAATCGGGACGCAATTTGAGTGTTCCATCGTCATTAGGAGGCCCTGAACGTTACAATTAACTATCAGTTTTCCGTTTGATTCGCTAATCTACACTCACAGGAGAACGACCATGAAGTGCCCGTGGCAGCAATAGACCCATGGAGACAAGTCGGCTGGAGGACGATGTTTTGAATCTCGACGCAATTTGAGTGTTCCATTGTCGTTAGTAGGTCCTGAACGTAACAATTAACTATCAGTTTTGCGTCCGATTCGATAATCTAGACTCACAGGAGAACGACCATAAGGTGCCCGAGGCAGCAGTAGACCCATGGAGACAAGTCGGCTGGAGGACGATGTATTGAATCTCGACGCAATTTAAGTGTTCCATCGTCATTTGGAGGCCCTGAACGTTACAATTAACTATCAGTTTTGCGTCCGATTCGATAATCTAGACTCACAGGAGAACGACCATAAGGTGCCCCCTGCAGCAATAGACCCATGGAGACAATTCGGCTGGAGGGCGATCTATTGAATCGGGTCGCAATTTGAGTGTTGCATCGTCATTGGGAGGCCCTGAACGTCACAATTAATTAACAGTTTAGCGTCCGATTCGATAATCTAGACTCACAGGAGAACGACCATAAGGTGCCCGAGGCAGTAATATACCCATGAAGACAAGTCGGCTGGAGGACGATGTATTGAATCGGGACGCAATTTGAGTGTTCCATCGTCATTAGGAGGCCCTGAACGTTACAATTAACTATCAGTTTTGCGTCCGATTCGATAATCTAGACTCACAAGAGAACGACCATAAGGTGCCCGATGCAGCAATAGACCCATGGAGACAAGTCGGCTGGAGGACGATGTATTGACTCTTTATGCAATTTGAGCGTTCCATCGTCATTAGGTGGCCCTGAACGTTACAATTAACTATCAGTTTTGCGTCCGATTCGATAATCTAGACTCACAAGAGAACGACCATAAGGTGCCCGATGCAGCAATAGACCCATGGAGACAAGTCGGCTGGAGGACGATGTATTGACTCTTTATGCAATTTGAGCGTTCCATCGTCATTAGGTGGCCCTGAACGTTACAATTAACTATCAGTTTTGCGTCCGATTCGATAATCTAGACTCACAGGAGAACGACCATAAGGTGCCCGAGGCAGCAATAGACCCATGGAGACAAGTCGGCTGGAGGGCGATGTATTGAATCTCGATGCAATTTGAGTGTTCCATCGTCATTAGGAGGCCCTGAACGTTACAATTAACTATCAGTTTTGCGTCCGATTCGAAAATCTAGACTCACAGGAGAACGACCATAAGGTGCCCGAGGCAGCAATAGACCCATGGAGACAAGTCGGCTGGAGGACGATGTATTGAATCGGGACGCAATTTGAGTGTTCCATCGTCATTAGGAGGCCCTGAACGTTACAATTAACTATCAGTTTTGCGTCCGATTCGATAATCTGGACTCACAGGAGAACGACCATAAGGTGCCCGAGGCAGCAATAGACCCATGGAGACAAGTCGGCTGGATGACGATGTATTGAATCGGGACGCAATTTGAGCGTTCCATCGTCATTAGGAGGCCCTGAACGTTACAATTAACTATCAGTTTTGCGTCCGATTCGATAATCTAGACTCACAGGAGAACGACCATAAGGTGCCCGAGGCAGCAATAAACCCATGGAGACAAGTCGGCTGGAGGGCGATGTATTGAATCTCGACGCAATTTGAGTGTTCCATCGTCATTAGGAGGCCCTGAACGTTACAATTAACTATCAGTTTTGCGTCCGATTCGAAAATCTAGACTCACAGGAGAACGACCATAAGGTGCCCGAGGCAGCAATAGACCCATGGAGACAAGTCGGCTGGAGGACGATGTATTGAATCGGGACGCAATTTTAGTGTTCCATCGTCATTAGGAGGTCTTGAACGTTACAATTGAAGGGCTCGGAGAGATATAGTCATAAGCCACAACTTTCACGAAATTGAGTTTTTCATGTTGCGGCATTCTTAACAATGTCTTCTTCACAATGTGTTGAAAAAGTTCCCTGTTACTGCAACAGATGACAGGCTATGATGGATTGCAGTTCTAAGCTGTGCCATCTGGTGGTAGTTTCAGAAGATACATAGTCACAAGCCACGGCAAAATGGCAGGTGGGTCAGGGACGTCTGAAGCGTCTTCGGGTCTTCAACGCATATTTGACACAGACAGTAGTGGAAGTGAAGAGCTTAGTCCTTTGGATCCTGACAGTGATGAATCTTGGCATCCATCGACCAGCAGTTCCAGCTCAGATGATGTTTCGGTAAGTATGTAAAACGGTTTATTTCTGGTGATTAATTTCCTGTGGCTTGTGACTTTGTTTCTCTCAACATTGCCAACCCATTTGACAGCCATCCTGTGTGTTAATGATGAAACTTGATGGGCACATTTATATTACTACTTAATGGTGCAATAATGTAGTTTCAAAGGTAAAAGGTGTGTAAAAAATATTTTCTCATTAATGTGGTTTTAGCGAAATTTTATGTTTTGTGTGGCTTATGGCTATATCTCACGGAAATTCTTAGACTATTTTGCTCTTCATATTATAGCTTGAAATAAGTAGAATAAATGAAGAATCACCCGAAAAACCAAAGCCTTCACGGAAAAGAATGCGAAATATTGATCAGTGGAAGAAAAATAAAGCAAAACGTCGACGAAATGCTGGTCAGCAGTATAAGTCTTTAAAAACCCACAAGACTGTTCAGGTTGCTACCTTAAGAAGTCCCTGTACTTGTTTAAATAAATGCTTTACAAAACTGCTTGGAGAGGAAGAAAACATTTTTCATTTATTTTGGGACATAGGAAACTTTAATGCCCAGAGTACTTACCTGATGAGCTGTATGAAAATGGAACCGAAAAAGCGGAGGTTTGTTCACTATTTAAATAAAAATGGTTTAATATTTTGTATATTTATTTCATTTTGTTACATTTGTCATAATTTCTTTCAAAGCTATCCAAAAAAGACTTCCAAGAAAATATCATCCAGGGATGTTACATTTTCTTATAATGTGAGGGTATGAGGAATACAAGTAATGATCTGCAAGGAAGCTTTCCTAAGGGTTCATGGCTTACAGATACATTCCCGAAGAGTGGGGAATTTGCAACATCAAATGAAGCAGGGATTTGCAGTGCCAAAAGAAGATGGAAGAGGTTTGTATGTTACTCTGTGCTATAAGTTAGGGATGTACTCAAACTGAGTACTATACAAATATTTCTATTAGTCAGAGGATATAAGCTCATCCTTTTTTTCTTTCAGGAAAACATGGAAACTACCCACATAAATTTCAAGACGAAGCTGTACAAAGTGTTAGAGAATTTCTCAACGCCATACCGAAATATAACAGTCATTACAGTAGGCAACAGAACCCCAATAGAGTGTATTTGGATTGTGATCTCACAACTGCTTCCTTATTTCGAGATAAATACTCAGAATACTGCAAAGAAAAGCAGGTTCCTGCAGTATCTGAAAGTAAATTCAGAGAAATTTTCGTATCTGAATTTAACATAGGCTTCAAACTACCAAAAAGTGACACCTGATCAAAATGTGATGGATTTCTAATTGCAATAAATAACCCAGAATTATGTGCAGAAGAAGTCACAGAAAAGAAAGAACAATATGAACTGCATCTCAAAAAGGCTGACAGAGGACAAAATATGATTGCGTCTTTAACTGCTCTGGCTGAAGAAAATTCGAAAGAGCATCATGTGATAGCAATGGATATACAGCAAACGTTCCCCACACCTAAACTAACAGTTGGTCCAGCATTTTACAAGAGGAAAATATGGACATACAACTATGGTATCCATGACTGTGGATCAAATAAGGGTTATATGTTTCTGTGGAGCGAGAAAGATGGAGGACGGGGTTCAGATGAGGTTGTAGCTGCTTATTGAAGTACGTGGAGATAAATAATCCTCAGACAAAACCTCTCCACATAATCACAGACAGCTGCAAGGGTCAGCCAAAGAATTGGACTATTATTGCTTTGGAAAGGTCCCTTGTTGCTACCAAAAGATTTGATTCTGTCCAGCATTACTTCCCTGTGGTAGGTCACACCATGCTACCTTGCGATCGTGATTTTGGTCGCATTGAACGGTATGCAAGAAACAGACGTCCAGTGGCGTACACTCCAGATGAATGGGCAAAAGTAATAAAATCTGCGAGTCCAAAACATTTCATTTTAACTAAAATGGAAAGAGAAGACTTCAGAAGTTTGGAAAGCCTGAAGACATTGATCTCAAAACGTACATAATCCACGTCTGGAGATCCCCCCCATTTCAGTGAAGCTACTCAATTTAAGTTTGAGTCTGAAGATCCCTTCAAGCTAAGTGTAAAGCACTCTTATTCAGACATAGGAGCTTTCACGTCAGTGGATATTCGTGTCAAAAAGAGAGGAAGGCTAGTCGAACCAAATCCATATCAGCTGCGAATAAAGTACAGAAAGCCACTACCAATTAACCAGAAAAAAATTAATGATGTACTGTCTCTTATGCCATACATACCTGCAGCAAATCAAGATTTCTTTCGGTCATGTACTGGAAATAACGTGTACAATGATGGGGTAGAGGAACTTTCTTGATGTAACTGTATCAATGAAAAAGTAATTTATACATCTCAGATACCTGATATGTATATATTAATGTGTAAAAATTATATATTCTGCTTGCTGTGTAAGAGTAGTTAAAATAAATCAGTACAAATTCATACTTTATGTTTTAAACAATTTTTTGGGAGATATAGTCATAAGCCACCATTGACTACATCTTAATTAGAATCATTCTAAAATTAATATTTTATAGCATGCAGAGAGTTGACAATTTAACAACATGCTTTGCAAGAATTAAGCAAGTGTTTGCAGTAGAAATAAAGTTTCTATTTTCTATTAAACATTTTCAGACCTCCGTGGAACTTTAAACTCGCTGTATCTCAAAACCAGTTCGATGTGGCTTATGACTATATCTCTCCGACCCCTTCATATGTGTGAAGTGACATAGCCCACCATCTTCTTTTACGTGATTCCATGCTTTTGTTTTCTAATGACAAAATGTAACTATCCATGCTCAAAACCGGAAATGTTCCGGCTGCGATCTGTGTGTCAGACATGTTGATGTTGGCTCTATACAAATTCAGTGCTATACCATAAATTCTGGCCGATATTGGCGGCAGCCTTGGTACAGTGTGTGAACAAAGTGAACTGCCAAGCAGATGGAAGTGGTCGAGAGGGCAGCACAACTATTCCAAAACGGGTACCCTCACACACACCGACCATATGATGCAACATTTCAAACTCTTTTTGTGTGATCATTGGGACTTTCGGTGAGACGAGCGTGCAAGGAGGTGGTGGACTGTGCGTAAGCCAGACTTGGAGTCCCAGGTTCTTCCTCTTGACGGTTTCTTGCTGCTTGGCCGTACACAAACACCATCTCGGCTTGTTCCCGACATGAATAGCGGACCATTCTGCTGCTGCCACATGTTGCGTCTAACACACACTGGTGGTGGGGTAGAGGCACTACACTGCCATATCATTCCATGTTATGGTCGAGCAGTGGAGTTTTACTTAGCTCCTCCTACTTCCAGTGCAGTCCATATCTGGCTGTTAACATTGAGAAGCACCTTCAGAAGGAAGTTAAACTAGGTTCCGTTTCACTCCGTGTGCCTGGTGCAGCAACCAGTTATAAATTTCTTAAAAGACGACACTTAGTCGCATATTGTTTTTATCTATTTATTCACAATGATGTGTTTTGCTCTTGTGGGGCATCTTCAGATTAACATAAGAAGTAATGTGGAGAGTCGACATCTGTCCTGTAATGCCAGCATATGGCATCAGATAGAATTATACGGAATCATCATACTGTCATCATAAGGCAAACAAAAGCATGAGGGACATAATATGGAGCCAGCTGTTGCATACAGCTGACAAAATTGAAATGTAATGTAGCTGAGAACACAAGATATGTCAGACCTTACAGCCAGCCACACAAACAAGACTATCTTATTTCACGAAGTTAAAGTAAGTGTTTTGGCCCATGACATCAAGGAATACCAAACCAATACTTCAGGTTGATCACCAGAGGAAAACAATTGTTTCGTGAGAACTTGATGCTAACATTGTCTATGTGGAACTCACCAAAAAATTGGCACTCACTGTTAACCTATGGTTAATATTTCATTTTTGCATTTATCAATTTCATTTATTGTGAGTGACATTTTCTATATCTATCTGGACTGAGAATATCGGTTAATGCAGTGTTAAATTATTGCCCTAGCTGTGACCAATCATAATCGTTTCGTTTTTATTAAACTATATGATAATTTTGGGAATGCTGATGTAGAACACGGTTTCTGCAGCTCCTAACTATGATTTTATGTAGGTTTGCTTAATCTTTAAATGTTCAGAGTATATAATTGGCATCTCCTGTGTTGCAGTGAGCTGAATTTCTCACTTTTTTGAAATGCCCTAATGTTCTAAATGCTCTTTTCTTTAACAGCATTCCTTTCGCTCTCTTTATAGTTCTCCACTACCTTTATTCATCATAGATCTCTTTTTACAAGGATATAGGACATGTCAAAGCTTAGAGCAATTTAAAATAAGCTACACATACATATACAGACTTCTGGTTTGAGACAATCATTTGATTTACTACTGGTATACAACATGTTTTTACAAATAACTTATTAAATAATGTAATGCCACACCATTCACACATATCTCACTCTCAGTCACTGCACACATAATACACATTTTTTCATAACACTTCACTCACTACACACACACACACACACACACACACACACACACACACACACACACACACACACACTGGTTATCTCTGGGCCATTTTCTGTGGTACCACAACTTCCCATTTGCAGGCCTGAAAAACTGAGTCAGCATCCCTCCATAATAAGTGAGATGTTGAGGTCAGAAAGAGGAAGAGGTGTTAGTATAGTGCTATGCATAGCTTGGGGGTAAGTATTTCTAGAAAGGAAAATGCAAGGAAAAAAACAAAGTGAAGGTGGTATGTTGGATGTTTTATAATAATAATTATTGTTATTTATTTGTATAACATTCTTTTATCAAACCCCTACTCTGTTTTATTTAAGTAATCCTTCAGTGTATAAAATGTATTGCATAACAGGTTGTAATATCTCTTTATATTCTATGAATTATTCTGATACAATTCTACCCTTGAATGACGTTTACAAATTTTCTATCTTCATACTCGCAGAATCCATGCGCAAAATAGTTTCATACAATAGCTATGCCATGAGCGCATAAGTATTCTTTGTAGTACTCTCTCTGGTGGTTGTTAGGAAAAAAAAGAAGGGGGCTTCCGAGATTGTCTTCGTGCCGATTAGCATGAGCTTGGTTTGGAAGAACTGTAATTTGATTATTGAGATTCATCACAGAAGATAACTGATACGAACTGTACGATTAAAAAGGAAATTATAGATATATATTGCTCCTTCAAAAAAAGGTGTGTATGTGACATTTGGGAATTAATGATATTTATCGATATATTGCGTAGTTGTTAATCAGAAGGGACTTCCGAAAGACTGGATACGAACCTGCATTTAATAATCCAAGAGCTCCATTACTTCTTCGGAAGGTTAAACTTAATCAAAGCTAAATATCCGCTTGATCTGAGGTTTCCCGACTGATTATACAATGCTCCCAAAATTACGAGGTATTTTATTTGTACAGATTAGCAGACTGCCGCAAAGCACGAGCCTGCAGAGAAGAAGAATCACCGCCTGAATTCATTCTAACACGTAAAATTTCTGAATCATTTTGAGTGACTGAGCTATGACTGTGTTTCCTATCATGAATGATTGATTGCTCGAACGAATTGAGAGCTACAGAATTACGTAGATAGATAAAAGGAGAAAAAAAATTACAGTGGCGACAGTGTGACAGGACTCTCCTGGATTGTTATATAATATATGTATTTTTTGTTTCATGAAACCCAATGAGAACGAGAGGTAACTAATCTGAAGAGAGATTCGGTGCCCATAGTAAAAGATTGCTGATACCAAGAAACGATTTCAACTGTTGGACAACACTGAGACTACAGAACAAGGCCAGAGAAATCTAATTTTTTTATCCTGTAGTTAAAATAGTTTGAAATCAATTTAGAAAGAACTTTTTTCCAGATAGTAGTTAGATTGTAGAACTGTATATTGTGTGATTTTCGTATCTGGACATTGAACTTTATACCATCTGTGAAGTAATTTGAAAGTTAAGTGTGTCTACGACAGTAAATTTGAAACTGTATTTAATGA
This sequence comes from Schistocerca cancellata, assembly GCF_023864275.1. NCBI lineage: Eukaryota > Metazoa > Arthropoda > Insecta > Orthoptera > Acrididae > Schistocerca > Schistocerca cancellata. Next base: position 459,191,524 of record NC_064634.1, on the reverse strand, counting down.
TTAGAACCTGATATTGACAGTTATTTAATGGTATTGACTAGAGCGGCATTTAAAATGTCATTGAATCAGCAACGAGACGTGCAACAGCCTTCAGCTGTTTGCGCAGAAGCAGAGGCCACGGATAGCAACTCTGAGACTGTTGTGGCTAGCGGTAGCGATATAAATAATCCCGCTGGTTCAGAAAACATTCACACAACAGCTGATCAGACTGTTGTTGACACATTAGTTGTTATTATGCAACAGTTGTCTCTATTAGCCGAAGGCCAAGTGGAGGTAAAACGAGACTTATCAGTTATACAAAATGCCCTCCAAAATCAATTAGCCGAAAATCAAACACAATTACAAAATCAGTTAAGAGCAACCTTTACCGAATTAGATCAGAGATTAAATACCCAGACACAGGAAATAAAAGAACAGGCAGAAAGGACCGAACAGAATCTTATTGCTCAAATTGAGCAGGTCCGCCAACAATGCCAAGAAAACAATAGTAAATTAAAAGCGGAACTAACCGAATATGTATCCGTCAACATTGACACGATACAAAAACAAGTAGAACTGTTTCCTCAAGTAATACAAGCTCAAGAGGACATACAGTGTTCCATAGCTATGATACCAGAAATAACAGAATCCCAAGATAATCTAAAGAAGCAATTTGACGAAGTGAAGGAAAAACAGGAGGCAGCGGAACATAGAATGAATGTACTTGCGGGAAAGTTTTCAGAAATGACATTAGAGCGGCAAAATTTTCCTTCGGAAACCATAGAAGAAACTCTGAAAGTAGCTTTAAAGTCAATTTCAGAGAGTTCCGAGGATAATTTTTTCAATAAAGGGTTAAAGGAAGTTCGAGAACAACTTGGCGAAGAATTCTCGCGTTGGAAAGAAAATATCGAAAGATCACTAAATCTCTCGCAGGAGGATTTAGAAACACCGAGAAGTAGGAAACAACATTCTCAATCTGCGCGTGAAATTCCGTCCATGTCAAGATCCGATGTAGACAGAACTGGAACGTCACAAGTTAGATTCGATATAACGGATAGCCACAGGGAAAAGTACGAACAGGATGATTTTTGGAATCGTAGTAGCGTTGAGGAGAAGATGATTAAACAGAGACAATTTCAAATCTTTAACCCTGACAAAAAGAATGTTCATCCTGTAGTCTTTATTCGAAGTTTCAGAGGTCTATTTCCACGATCTTGGACAGAATGGCAAAAGATTAGTTTTGTATCTGGATATATACAAGGATCAGGAGCACTGTGGGCATCCGAACAAATATCTTCTTGTAAATGTTACAAAGAATTTGAGCAAGCTTTTCTAGCAAAATATTGGTCTGCTGGAATACAAGAAAGACTTAGGCAGGAAGCATTATATCCTGAGCCTTTCTCATTTTCTAGAGGATCTCTAAAGAGATACACTCCTGGAAATGGAAAAAAGAACACATTGACACCGGTGTGTCAGACCCACCATACTAGCTCCGGACACTGCGAGAGGGCTGTACAAGCAATGATCACACGCACGGCACAGCGGACACACCAGGAACCGCGGTGTTGGCCGTCGAATGGCGCTAGCTGCGCAGCATTTGTGCACCGCCGCCGTCAGTGTCAGCCAGTTTGCCGTGGCATACGGAGCTCCATCACAGTCTTTAACACTGGTAGCATGCCGCGACAGCGTGGACGTGAACCGTATGTGCAGTTAACGGACTTTGAGCGAGGGCGTATAGTGGGCAGGCGGGAGGCCGGGTGGACGTACTGCCGAATTGCTCAAGACGTGGGGCGTGAGGTCTCCACAGTACATCGATGTTGTCGCCAGTGGTCGGCGGAAGTTGCACGTGCCCGTCGACCTGGGACCGGACCGCAGCGACGCACGGATGCACACCAAGACCGTAGGATCCTACGCAGTGCCGTAGGGGACCGCACCGCCACTTCCCAGCAAATTAGGGACACTGTTGCTCCTGGGGTATCGGCGAGGACCATTCGCAACCGTCTCCATGAAGCTGGGCTACGGTCCCGCACACCGTTAGGCCGTCTTCCGCTCACGCCCCAACATCGTGCAGCCCGCCTCCAGTGGTGTCGCGACAGGCGTGAATGGAGGGACGAATGGAGACGAGTTGTCTTCAGCGATGAGAGTCGCTTCTGCCTCGGTGCCAATGATGGTCGTATGCGTGTTTGGCGCCGTGCAGGTGAGCGCCACAATCAGGACTGCATACGACCGAGGCACACAGGGCCAACACCCGGCATCATGGTGTGGGGAGCAATCTCCTACACTGGCCGTACACCACTGGTGATCGTCGAGGGGACACTGAATAGTGCACGGTACATCCAAACCGTCATCGAACCCATCGTTCTACCATTCCTAGACCGGCAAGGGAACTTGCTGTTCCAACAGGACAATGCATGTCCGCATGTATTCCGTGCCACCCAACGTGCTCTAGAAGGTGTAAGTCAACTACCCTGACCAGCAAAATCTCCGGATCTGTCCCCCATTGAGCATGTTTGGGACTGGATGAAGCGTCGTCTCACGCGGTCTGCACGTCCAGCACGAACGCTGGTCCAACTGAGGCGCCAGGTGGAAATGGCATGGCAAGCCGTTCCACAGGACGATCGTCTCCATGGGAGAATAGCAGCCTGCATTGCTGCGAAAGGTGGATATACACTGTACTAGTGCCGACATTGTGCATGCTCTGTTGCCTGTGTCTATGTGCCTGTGGTTCTGTCAGTGTGATCATGTGATGTATCTGACCCCAGGAATGTGTCAATAAAGTTTCCCCTTCCTGGGACAATGAATTCACGGTGTTCTTATTTCAATTTCCAGGAGTGTATTTTGAGAAATACATTAATAAATCTTTGTATTGGGAAGTGCCGATTCCTTTGCCGGATATACTTGGAATACTCAAGTCCAGACTACCCACCAGTATAAGGAATCAGCTGTTATATATAAATGATAAGGATATAGACTCATTTATGACTACGCTTGATCGTATTGATATAATTGAGGAGGACAATAAAAGGGCAAGAGAAATGTCATATCAAAGAAGAGCAATAGAAGCGAATGCGAGCTGCAACACGAATGGGAATGGCAGTAATGGTAGCAGTAACAATAATCATAACCAACTACACTCTCCGAGGAGACTTAGCAATGGACAAAATGCAAACAATAATTATTACCATAATGGAAACTTTAGTAATGGTGCAGCGAGGGGCTATTTTAGGAACAGTAGGAATTTTAATCGATATAATCCAATGTATGGCAACACAGGACAGTTCTACCAACACCAGCAGAACAACAACAATAATTACACGAATCAAGCAAGACAACATGGAAGGAATTCACCACAACAACCGATAATCACTGAAGTAGCTGAAGAGACAAATACCAATCGGACCAACAATCAGTCAAACTAAACATGACCGCATCGTGCCCCGGAGGAGCGGTCAGGGGATCTGTTAGGGGCGAAACAGTAAAATTACAATTCTTAAGATATAATGATGGTGAGCTGTTGACTGAAGAGTTAACAAAGAATTTAATAACGTGTCATAATGACAGATCGAATGTTCTGGTATCGGAACTATTTGTTGAAATAGAGGAAGTTCCAACGAATGTGATATTAGACACCGCCGCTTCCGCCAATGTCATCCCAGGCATTCTTTTTCGGAGAATTATTAGGAAGAAAAAGGCACCAATTTTGCCAGTACAGAACTGCAAAATCATCGGAGCTGTTGGAGCAAGCTCTCCCAATGTCAAAATACAAACACAACTAGAGATGAAAATGGGAAATGTAGCAATAAAATGCACGTTCCTTGTAGTGGAGAAGTTATTAGTGGACTGTATTCTTGGTATTGGGAGTATGCAGGAGTACGATTGTCAGATTGATTTTTTGGAAGGAATAGTTAAATTTAGATTAAATGGAGAAGAGATAGCACTGGATTTAAATAGAAAGGAAACGGTGCATGAGAAATATTGTCGCAGAGCCATAATTCAATTAATTGACACCACAAACGGTTGTTGGAAGGAGCTTTCAAAGGATTTGATACAACAGGAGGACTTTAACCAAACAACAATGATAAAAGCTAGTGAATCAAATCAGCTTACCAGAGAACAAAGGCAGCAGCTTCATTATTTGTTAGAAGCATATGAAGAGATTTTTGATGAGAAACCAGTGAAGCCACATCAGACTTACTGTTACACGCACTATCTGATCCCCTGGCATTTAAAACAATCTGTTCAAAGGGAGATAAATAGAATGTTAGAATGGAACTTGATTGAGCCATCAACTAGTCCATATTGTTCTCCGCTCTTAGTCGTCCCAAAACCTGAAGGTAGCGTTAGATTAGTTCTGGATGCGAGAGAGATTAATAAAATAATAGTACCTGTAATATGAAGACCAGAATTTAAAATTGGAGGATTCGACTTGCACTTGTCAATTTAACTAAAAAGGCAATACAACGGAAATTGACATATGATAAACGGATTCACCGGATTCAGACGTTTCATCTTGGAGAAAAGGTTTTATTGAGGCGACACATCCATTCCTCGAAACTGATGAAGAACATAAAGAAATGGAATCTTATTTATACCGGACCATATGTTATTGTAAATATACCAAATCCTGGATCATACTTGTTGGCACATCCCGAGTCGAAAAGAATAAAGGGATTATTCCCGAATAATGATATTAAGAAATTTTTTGAAGGATCGTAAATCTGTGATACCAAATATGGAGAAGACTTTAGAGTGGAATTTGATTATGAGTCGAATGTGTATATAAATATCAAGAAGTTTATGTTGTCTAGAGGTTAAGAGACAGTAAGATTACTCCTGCGATAGGTTAAGAGACAGTGAGATTGCTCCTGTGATAGGTTAAGAGATAGTGAGATTGCTCCTGTGATAGGTTAAGAGACAGTGAGATTACTCCTGTGATAGGTTAAGAGACAGTGAGATTACTCCTGTGATAGGTTAAGAGACAGTGAGATTACTCCTGTGATAGTTTAGCACAAAAATTTTAAGATAGGTAGAAGAATTTGTTAATTACTAGTGTTTGTAAGTGTGGACTATGAGCAGAAGCCACAGTGATATACAATGAAAGTGCATCTACATTTCCTCAAGCCACGGCACTTATGTGAGAATTGCGTGTGAAACTTGAACAGTGTGGGATATCTAGGTAAATACGCTGTGTGTATGATGTGCGCTGTTCGCGCAAGATAACAAATGAACTGTGAAATGAAGCAACAGTCGATAATGTCACTGTTGCAAACAATTGAAGAAACTCTCTGGTTGCGCGAGAGAAAATTATTATAATTTTTTGATTTTTCATTATGCCTTCTTTGCCAGGAGAATTAATTTAAGAATTTTAATTAACATTTTAAGAATAGCAGTTTGTGTGTTTCATATTATGGACATAATTGTTGAAATATATTTCCATAAATGTTCATGAGAGGATGAAGAAGATTCTGCGAGTGGATGATTTGTTAAATGAACATACGTCATCATTAATGATATTTATTTGCAAGTGGATCTATAAATCAATTAATTATAAGAATAATGAAAATTTTTCAAATTATTCCTTTTGTGGAGTTAGTGTCATATGCCTACGTTTAAAATTTTTCATCAGGTGTAAATTTAAATTTTATCCATAATTTCGTAAGTGAAAGCAAACCTCGGACAGATTCAACGCTCTACTTCCACCTGCACTATAACAAAACTAAGATTAGATTAAAAAAATTTTTTGAGAGGAATACATTCGATATGAGCTACAACAAAATTTAAATGCCCACAGTCTATTTGGCAATGTTTTGGACAATCAGCAGTTGTAATGCAAAACAACTTTGGTATTGAGGACTACAAAAAAATTCGTGATTGTCAGGACTGATGGATGTTCCAGTCTAGTACAGATGGAAGAATATAAGAATCCACTCCGATTTTGAGTTCAACGATAAAATATGGACTTCGTTGCCTTAATCCACTCTCTTCCAGGGATTTATTCAGTCAGAACCTTTTCTTATTCCACTTTAAACCTGTTTCATGTTCACGTCCCTGACCATCTGTTCCTGAGATCATCTTCCTGTTTCTACGGCACATTACCAGCTTCTATCCTGTACCATAAGCCATCGCCTGTCCTCTGTGCCGCCTCCACCAGACGCTGTACGTCGCCTACCCGGTGTCTGTACCCAGGTTCCTGTTCCATCGACTTCACAACGAGATCGCCGGCTACATCATCGAAAGAAGAATTTTGAAAATTTTTTTTGAGCAATATTGTAATTTTTTTTTTGCTATGAGGCACTTTTCCTTCTATCTAATCTATGGAGCTTCTATATATTTCAAACTTACTGGGTTTAGGCTTTCCTATCTTCTTTAATACCTGAGCTGGCTTCTATTCTTCCGGGTTTTCCAGGCTTTCCCTGTGAAGGCCAGTTCCCAAATGGGTAGACCTTTTTCGTAATTACATCAATCTACATCTTCCCTGGTTGTGTACTAGGGATGCGGGTATACCCCGGTACATGTAAAAGCTACAGCTTAAGTATTCTCGTAACTTACTGTCTTAACATGATACCCATACTCTCTATAGTAAAATTCTATTAATTCAAAATATTCCTCTTTTGAATAAACAAACAAACAAATTTTTCCTGTTTGCTCACAAAGTGTATTATCATTAACTTTGCTCGCTGCGAGGGGCAATTGTAATATCTCTTTATATTCTATGAATTATTCTGATACAATTCTACCCTTGAATGACGTTTACAAATTTTCTATCTTCATACTCGCAGAATCCATGCGCAAAATAGTTTCATACAATAGCTATGCCATGAGCACATAAGTATTCTTTGTAGTACTCTCTCTGGTGGTTGTTAGGAAAAAAAAGAAGGGGGCTTCCGAGATTGTCTTCGTGCCGATTAGCATGAGCTTGGTTTGGAAGAACTGTAATTTGATTATTGAGATTCATCACAGAAGATAACTGATACGAACTGTACGATTAAAAAGGAAATTATATATATATATATTGCTCCTTCAAAAAAAGGTGTGTATGTGACATTTGGGAATTAATGATATTTATCGATATACTGCATAGTTGTTAATCAGAAGGGACTTCCGAAAGACTGGATACGAACCTGCATTTAATAATCCAAGAGCTCCATTACTTCTTCGGAAGGTTAAACTTCATCAAAGCTAAATATCCGCTTGATCTGAGGTTTCCCGACTGATTATACAACGCTCCCAAAATTACAAGGTATTTTATTTGTACAGATTAACAGACTGCCGCAAAGCACGAGCCTGCAGAGAAGAAGAATCACCGCCTGAATTCATTCTAACACGTAAAATTTCAGAATCATTTTGAGTGACTGAGTTATGACTGTGTTTCCTATCATGAATGATTGATTGCTCGAACGAATTGAGAGCTACAGAATTATGTAGATAGGAGAAGAAAAAATTACAAGGTACTTTTTAGCTGCCTTTTTAAATAAGTATATTTTTGGAATTTCCTTATTCTCTTTTGGTAATTTATTGTACAGTTTTATTCCTTGGTAGAAAATGCTGTTTTGAATTTTATGTTTATTTTTTCTTGGTAAATGTAAGTTGAGTCAAGCTCTTGTTGCATGGTCACGGACAGAGCTGTTTCTGCAGTAATTAACATTGTTTATGTGTACAACCAACTGGTAAATGTATTCACATCGAGCAGTTAAAATACCCAGTGTTTTGAGTAGAAAACTTGCTATCCTGATAAACTGTTGTTACTATTCAAAGGCTCCAGTGAGTTGGTTTTGTCAATATCAGTGAGCCACATGTATCTCACTGATTTTGAAGTTGTTTAATTTAATAAAAGCCTATTACGTTTTATTAATCTTGCAAGTATGCCTGAACCTAAATCAAGTGAAGGTTCTTTTATTATTAAATTTGGCTGTAGGTTTTTCAAGAAATTGTATGTTTCTCTTCTAAAGTCAAAGACTAAGGTAATAAAACTTTGTGCCAATTTCCTGATAAAAATAATTCTTACCAGCATCCCACCGATCAATTTTTATGACATCAAATAGGATTTTCTGCCATTCTGACATTTTTCTCTTCAAGTCACATCATAGGATTATAAATAAATTTTTTTCGAAAATATTTCCTATATTACAATTTTGAATATGGCTGTTATTCAGCAACTGTATATTAGTTTCAATCTAAGATTAAACATCCAACTTGCACATCCCGAATATGAAAAGGGTCCTTCCGGATGCTATATTTCTGATGACAGCACCACTGAAGAGAGGTTATTAAGCACTTCCTTCCAAAATTATTTCACAATAGGAGATGTAGTAAATATTCAAGAATTTGAATTGAGACCAGTTGCCAACATGAGTAATTTGAAAGTGGTGTAGTGATACAAAGTGTCACTTCGAAAATGTAAATCTTCTGGTCCAGGCTGTACACCTATCAGGTTCTTTCATAGTTGTTGTTGTTGTTGTTGTTGTGGCCTCCAGTGCAAAGACTGGTTTGATGCACCTCTCCACCCAAGTCTATCCTGTGCAAGCCCTTTCGTCTCTGTGTAACTAACAGTCCTCCATCATTTTAATTTGCTTCCTGTATTGAATCCATAGCTATAAGGAGACAGGGGTAATATATAATATGCACAAGAGCCAAGAGAGAATAATAAGAGTGGATGACCAAGATCAAAGTGCTCAGATTAAAAACTATGTAAGACAGGGACGTAGTCTACTGTTCAACCTGTACATCGAAGAACCAATGATGAAAATTAAAAAAAAGTTTCAGGAGTGGAATTAAAACTCAGGGTGAAAGGACATCAATGGAATGATTCGGTGGTGACATTGTTATCCTGAGTGGAGATAAAGAATTAAATGATCTGCTGAATGGGATGAAGCAGGTTGATGAGTACAGAATATGGACTGAGGGTAAACTGAAGAAAGATGAAAGCAATGAGAAGTAGCAGAAATGAGAACAGGATTGATGGCCATGAAGTGGATGAAGTTAAGGAATTCTGCTACCTAGGCAGCAAAATAAACAATGATGGCTGGACCAAGGAGGACATTAAAAGGCAGACTAGCACTGGCAGAAAAGGGGATTCCTGTCCAAGAGAAGCCTACTAGTATCAAATGTAGAGCTTAATCTGAGGAATAAATTTCTGAGAATGTGCGTTTGGAGCACAGCATTGTATGGCAGTAAAACATGGACTGTAGGAAAAACGGAACAGAAAAGAATCGAAGCGTTTGCGAAGTGGTGTTACAGACGAATGTTGAAAAGTAGTTTGATTGATAAGGTAAGGAATGACGAGGTTTTGCGAAGAATCAGAGAGGAAAGGAATACGTGGAAAACACTGACAAGGAACAGGGACAGGATGGTAGCACATCTGTTAAGACATCAGCAAATGACCTCCATGGTACTCGAGGGAGCTGTAGAGAGCAAAAACTGTAGAGGAAGACAGAGCCTGGAATACATCTGGCAAATAATTGAGGACGTAGGTTAGAAGTGCTACTCTGAGATGAAGAGGTTGGCACAAAAAAAAAAATTTGAATCTGTGGCTTCCTCCACAATTTCACCCTTCACATTTTCTTCCATTACTGAACTGACAATTCTCAGATGCCTCAGGATGTGTGCTATTAACTGATCCCTTATTTTACTCAAGTTTTACCATAAGTTTCTTCCTTCCCGTATTTGATTCAGTATCTCATTTTTTATTTAATCTATGCATCTAATCTAATGACGATTCCTCTATAGCACCACATTTCAAAATCTCCTATTTTCTTCTTGTGTGAATTGCTTTATCTTCTGTGTTATATTTCCACATAAGCCTACACTCCAGACAAATATTTTTAGAAAAGACTTCCTAACATTTAAATTTATATCTGACGTTAACAGTTTTCAGTTCTAAATCTTTTCTGGCAATTGCCAATCTACATTTTATATCTTTTCTACACTGGCAATCATTACTTATTTTCCTGCCCAAATTGCAAAATTCATCTACTACTGTCTGCAGCTCGTGGTTTAGTGGCTAGCGTTGCTACCTCTGGATCACGGGGTACCGGTTTCGATTCCCGGCCAGGTTGGGGATTCTCTCTGCCTGGGTACTGGGTGTTTTGTGTTGTCCTCATCATTTCATCATCATTCATCGGAACTGGACTGACTAAAGACTGGGAATTTGTACAGGTGCTCATAACTGTGTAGTTGAGTGACCCACAAACCAATCATCATCATCATCATCATCTGCTTTTAGCACCTTGTGTTGTAATCTAATCCCCTCAGCACCACCGAATTTAATTTGATTACATTCCATCATTACCCTTGTTTTAGTTTCATTGATGTTCATCCTAGAACATTTTTTCAAAACGCTATCTGTTCCTTAACCATCTCTTGCAAAATTACAATGTCATCAGCAGACCTCAAAGTTTTTATTTCTTCTCCCTGAACCACAGTTCTCTTCCCAAATTTCTTCTTGGGTTTCCTTCACAGCCTGTTCAATGTATAAACTGAATAGTATCAGGGATAGGCTACAACTCTGTCTCACTCCCTTCTCAACAATGGCTTCCCTTCCACGTCCTTCAACTCTTATAACTGCAATACAGCTTCTATACAGGTTGGAAATAATCATTAGGTCTCTGTATTTTATCCCTGCTACATTAAAAATTTCTGAGAGTAGTCCAGTCCTCATTGGCAAAAGCTTACACAGAATCTACAAATTCTTTAAAGTGTAGGTTCACTTTTCTTCAACCTATCTTCCAAGACAAATTGTAACATCAGTAATGCTTTGTGTGTCACTATTTCTCTGTAACCTAAACTGATCTTCCACAATGTTGACCTCTACCAGTTGTTTTCAGTCTTTTGTAAACAACCTCAGTATTTTCCAGCCATGACTTATTACACTGATGATTCAGTAGCATTTGCTTCTGTCAGCACCTGCCTTCTGTGTAATTGGAATTACTACAGTCGTCAACAAAACTGTAAAAAAAAGGTCAAGGTTGCTCAGAAGTTTGTCTTTACTAACTAATGACTAGTTTTGGACCTTTTCAGTCCATTTTCAAATCATCCACTTAAGTCATACAAGAACTGCAAAGGTCTCAAACTAGTCATCAGTTAATAAAGACAAACTTCTGTGCAACTTTGACAGTTTTTAAGATTCTGTTGATTCATTCCAAGTTGCTGCCATTTGGCATACTGGGAGCAAGTATTGCATTCTTGTCAAAGTCTGACAGTACTTAACCAATCTTGCACATCATGTGGAATAATCTTCTCATGGCTTTATCTCAATAATTCTGAGGGAATCCCATCTACTCCAGGGGCCCCATTTCCACTTAGGTCATTCAGTATCCTGTCAAATTCTTCTCACAATATCTTCACCCACCTCTCTACTATGCTGCCCGCAAGTTTGTTTCCCTTTATAGCTCCTCTACACTGAGGTCACAAAATCATGGCCTGGTGCAAGTCTTTCAATTGGATATCACATCAGTGACTCGCATATCCTGAAACACAATGCCACCCGGCTTTCCCCAAACGGTCATCCATTCAGGTACTAGCGAGGCCCAACATTTCTTAACCATTGGCGGTGGCGGTGGGGCAATGATATGCACTCATCTGTACTCAGGTGATTCATGTGAAAATGTTTCTGACGTGATTATGGCTGCACGATGGGAATTTACAGACACTCAACGATGGTAGTTGGAGCTAGACAAATTGGACATTCCATTTAAGAACTCATTATGGAATTCAGTATTCCGAGATCCACAGTGTCAAGAGTGTGATGAGAATACCAAAATTCAGGCATTACCTTGAGAAGTAATGCCTGAATTTTGGTATTCTCATCACATGGACAACACAGTGGCTGACAGCCTTCACTTAATGACCCAGAGCAGCAGCATTGTGTAAAGTTGTCAGTGATAACAGACAAGCAGCACTGCATGAAATAGCTGCAGAAATCATTGAACATATGCATTAGGGCAGTGCGGCAAAGTTTGGTGTTAATGGGCTACGGCAGCAGTTGACTGACGTGAGTGCCTTTACTAAAAGCACATCATCAGCTGCAATGCCTCTCCTGGGCTTGTGAACTGGGGTCTGGTCAACTAAGTGCTGACTTCAGTTGGTAAGACCTGGCAGCATGGTTTGAGTGTCGAGTGCGATGCAGACCCCACGAAGCCATGAACCCAAGTAGTAACAAGGCACTGTGTGAGTTGGTGATGGCTCCTTAATGGTGTGGGCTGTATTTACATGGAATTGACTGGGTCCTCTGGTCCAACTGAACTGACAATGGAATGAAAATAGAATTTTTATGGATGACAATGTGTGCCTTGACACTGGGCCCTGATTGTTTGAAGAACTTCTGGACAGTTTGAGCAAATGATTTCTGGCATGAATCCCATTGAACATTTATGGGACATAATTGAAAGGTCAGTTCATGCACACAACCCTGCACCAGTGCAGTTTCACAGTCATGAATCACTACAGAGGCACCATGGCTCAATATTTCTGCAGGGGACTGGCAATGACGTGTTGAGTCCATGCCACATTGAGTTATGCACTATGTGGACAAAAAGAAGTCCATCAAAGTATCAGGTGATATTCCATGACTTGCCACCTCAGTGTCTGTATTCCTTCCACCTTTTTTAATGCTTTTCCTTCCTTTCTTAATACTTGTTTGTCATCTGAGCTCTTAATATTCATACAATTATTTCACTTTTCCAGGGAACATCTGGAAAGGAACCTGGGTCTGTGGAATCAGGTTCTCTTCATCAAAACATGCATGATTAGTGTAATGTTTGACAAATATTATAGAAGAATGTGGAAGTGGCTAGGTACCGGTGGACATCTCATTGATGTAGTTCCACGAATTCAGAAGGGATCTGGTTTAATCGTGTTTTGGGCTGGTATTATGTACAGATGTTGGACACATCTCATCACTTAGGAAAGCATATTAGGGCTGCGCAGTATTGGACCAGACCCTACATCCTGTTGTTGAGCCCTACACTCAACATTGTTGAGATGGATTAATCTTTAAGGGGAATAATACACGAGCACACTGCTCACCTTGTGAACACCTTCCCTCAAGAGCAAGAAACAACTAAGTGGAATTGTCTGTGCTTTCTTCTGACATAAGCCTGTAGTGCAGCATTTCAGGAAGCTTCTGTCAAACACTGGAAGTACTCAGGAGGAGCACCAACAAAGAGTGGAGTAGGATCAAGCAGAAACGTCTCTATCGCCTTGTGGGCAATATTTCAATGTGAATCCAACTATGTTGCATTGCATGGGGTGGAGCAACATGTATTCAGGGTTAGCCACTAGCACATTTTGATTCATGGGTGTCCAAAGATATGAACTTGAAGCAGAATGGGCTCATTTCAGTTAATGTTTTATTTTTATTTCACGGGAAAATTAATTTTTTAGTTTCATAAGGCTTATTCTTTCATTCTCTCCTCCTTCTGTATCTAAAACTAAATATTTTTGCTGATATGGACGTGTTGCAAAACATTTTGAGCACTTTTTCATGGATTAAATGGTGATGAAAGCAGTATACTTACATTTTTGATGTTAAGTCTTGTAAGCAGTAAAAAATCTGAGTTGAAACCAAAAAACAAACTTAGAGAAGATTGTTCTTTGTCTTCTTAGCACACGATCATATTTTGTTTTATTATCCAAGAATTTTAAAAGAAAAGTACTACTGCAGTAGTTATGTACAGGGTGAATTTTAATAAAAATGACATACTGCAGGGATGGATTCCTGACTGGAAATGGAGGAAAAATGGTCTTATGAACACATGCCCAGAAATGCACCATTGCCACCCTACATGCCGCTGAAAGTGACAGTACCTTTGACCAATTGCCGTGTGTTCCATATATGCTACAGGCTGTGTGATTGACACAGCTACTGTAAGCAGGAGAATGGTCCTGTATTCATGTCAGGAAAAATCCGAGATGGTGTTTACAGCTATAGAGATGGAAACGGTTGAGGGATAGCTTAGCTATACCAAAACAAGAACCCTCACAGACACCAACTACAACACACAACACTGTAAGCCCATTTTGGGCATTTGTGTGATCATGGGTCCTTTCAGACAGACAAATGTGCTGGGAGGCAGTGGGCTGTGTGTACACCAGATTTGGACTGGGTTCTACAGGATACCGAGATGAACTCTAGTACAAGTTCCAGGCAAGTGATCCATCAACATGGTGTAAGTCAAAGTATGATTATAAACATTGTGTAAGCCAAAGTACAATTATGTGTATCCTGCATGATAACCGCTACTATCCCTATCATCTGCAACAAGTGCAAGAATTATCAGCATGGAATTTCCTCTATGGGAAGGATTTTGTCAATGGTTTTTGCACCAAACTGTCACAATTATGAGATTTCTGTCATCAGTTATTTTTACTGATGAAGCAACCTTTACCAGAACTGGCATCATCAGTCTGCATAATCGTCATTTGTGGGCAACATACACGGTACGTGGTCAGAGGAACTTTCATTTTGCAGCACCATCTATCAAGGCACTGATACACTTCTAGACGCATTTTCATAGGACTTTCTCCCTCTGTTTCCAGTCAGGAATCTGTCCCCCACAGTTTGACAGTTTTATTAATGTTCACCCTGTGTGTGTTTACAAATTCTGTGGTAATCTTGCTATGCTTTTGTTATGTCAAGTACCACCATGAGTTACTACCATAGATGTTCATTCAGTACTGTATGTCACAAACAGTTCTTTCACCATCTCTACAACATCACATTGCTTCTACGTGCAGATAGATGTCAATGGACACTGTGTACAGAAAAAATGACAGTTGTGGGTTTGTTTTAATTTCTATGTATGTTGCGATGTATGGTACACATTAGTCAAAACTGGTAGAAAGAAAGTAGTGGCAGTGACTTAAAGAAAAGTGGCAGTGATGAAACTAGACACATTTGGCATTTTTAATTTACATGTAAATATTTAAAAGTAACTAAATACGATCACACATTAAATATTTATTTTTAAATTGATGCTCACAATTGTTTCACAACTCTTAGTAAATTGTTGTCTGATTGCCTTCATAATCAATAGAATAAATAACATATTACAAGTATATTTTACAAAACATTTTTCAAATGGCACATTTTAGTTGTAGTCTATATATCAGTACACAGACTTTAAAAGCATAAAAAATTACTTGTAACTTGTACCATGTTCTTAGGTAAAAATTCATAACTATAAAAATAATGTAACAAGACATTAACCACAATAACTAAAATCTAACATTTACTGCAGGTAAGACTATGCCCAACATCACTTTCTAACACGTAGAGCTTGAAAAACAGGTAAACAGTCAATTAAAGGCACTGCTCATCATAATTCACTAGCATATAAAAGCACACTGACAATAACATCAACAGTTAGTGAAATATTTACAGAAACATTATATTAAGTAGAATGATTATGTGCAGAAGATGATAAAGTTTTAAAAAAGTCTGTATTTTACGTGAGTTACAAGTGAAACAACTGTTGACACTGGACAGCTGACTAATAGCAGAGCAATCCTAGACAATGCCTATAGATAACTTTAAGGGAACATAAATATTTATCTTCATCTGTAAAACATCTGTAATGAATTCACAAGATTCCTGTACTTCTTATCAAGCCACAGATACATTTATTGATTTTTACTTGTTGCCACACATTGCATCCACTGAAACTGAAATACAGTACGCTTCTCAATGTCATAGTTACAAACCTGTAGAAAAGGCCAATGAGGAGTTTGCTATAGATTTAATCTTTTCTTTTCTTTGCACAAGTAAAAATGTTAAGTTGGAAACAGGACTGAATTGGTACCAAAAAGCAAAAAAGGATATTAGATTTTATAAAGATGTTGGTTTGACTAATGCCAGATGGAAATGAGAAGGGAGAGTCATTATTTGTGAGGATATGTGATACATCCAGTAGTGTTTCCCAAAATTCACATTAGGTAGATATTCAATAACAATCAGCAAACTGGAAAAATGATGAGACAAAACTGACAGTACTTAAAACATTGTACAATTCTCCTTTATTACAAACAGAAAGTGAAAATATTTACCACACTAATGCAAGCCTAATATAGCTGAAGAATTTGATCATAATTGTTCCTTTTCTTTCCATTACATTATTTTGTCAAGAAATCTGAGGGCTCTATCACAAGTAATACAAAAGTAATCATAAGTTCTTTATTAAATTTCGCATGGAAATGGAGAGAGTTCTCTCTATATAGTTGCCTCGCAGTCTGTTTTCCCCCATTAATGGGTTCTTAGTGCAGGAGGAGTATTACCTGTCTGACATTTACAGAAGGCTACAGAGTATGTATATAGAGATGACACCACCAAGAAGAGTGATGTTCACATATGGACAAAGAATTTGCTGAAAGAAGAAACTAGCAGGAAAGATGGGTAGCATTATGGGAGGCCACCAGGTGTGGATGAGTCCAATCTGTTAAATTTTTTACAAAGCTGAAATCTGTTCTCAGTGCATAGAGGACATGGTGCATAATTTGTACTGACTTGAGGGAGAGTCTTCAGGAGCAACACTGACAAGATGAAAATAAATCTGATGAAGTGCACATGACAGTGCATGCCTGTGTTTTACAAATCTGCCTTAGTAATTCTGTTCAAAAGAGCTAAAAGTACTTTGGTTTTCATGGAGACATGTCCAATAGCCATTCTGTCTAGAGGAATAATCACTTCAGGTACATGTGCACTTTGAAGGAACTGTATCAGTTTATAAAGAAGCTATGATAACTTGTGTTAACTGGGACAACAGAAGGTCTGCATCTCTTTTCCTTTCCTAACTTCAGAAAACATTTTTCCCACATTTTCATTTCCTGCTGTGTCAACAACCTTGTAATAGCCATTACGTAATGAGCACAGGCACTTAGAAAATATTCAAGGAAACTTTTTGATTGTATGCCTGTTAATCAACAATTACTCCATACTTGAAGGATATGCCCATTTTGCACAGAGACATAGCCATATTTTATGTCATCCCATCTGCTTATGGAGAGTACACATGCAGTTATCATCATAAGACATTTTGTATCTTACATAATAGGAAAGAGTATTGTTTGGGCAACAATTTTTACTTTTGGTTTCCATCTCATGCCTCTCTTTTTGTGAACGGTTCCTCTTGTCCTAAAATAAAAGAAAATAAATGGTCAAGGTACTAACATTACATAGATTTATACTTTTTTCAACTTTTTACAGAACATTTGCTCTTGACAACCAATTAAATTGTCTCCATGATATGAGGTCTAATTTAGATGCTGTACAAGAGAGAAGGCATTGCAGAAAAGTCACAGAGTGAAAAAGGGATTTTTAAACCTACAAAAAAATTCTGTTTTTGGCAGCAAAAATAATTGTAGTCATAATATTTGCCATTGTTTTTCCTGCAAACAATGGGAAGTCCAGGACAGACTTCCTTCATTCTATGGCAAAAACAACTAGCTACAAGTAGGGAGAAAAGAGTTACAGAAATTGTGCTGATAAATGTAAAAAAAAAAAAGGATAAAAGTTTTGCTATTACCTTTATCTTTTTCTTAATTCTGATACAAGCTGCAGTCCACTTGAAATTGTTGTTACTCCAATGCTGTGCTTGAAGATGACAAGTACAAAACTTGAAACATTGTGACAACACAATGCCATGACTTGGTGATAACCCAAGGAGATTTCATCAATGAAATTCACCGAGAAAGCCTCCACTGCTGAATCATTAATACTGTTATTTTTATGGTGGATTTTGGAACCCTTACCATGCCATGTATTGTGGCAACTAACAGGTGTTTAAAAATCTCCTGCGTGCTTGAGTCTTATCATTCAGTAAAAATGTTCTACCTAACAAAATCAATACTGTCTTCAATGAAGGAGTGCAGATGAAATTGACAACATGAAATAGATGCTTAAACAATCATGTAAGTCTAATAATTAAACTTTCTTCCATAACAACAATATACAATGATTTAAAAAGTTGTTGAGTGTAGCTACATGACTTACTGCATCAATGTGGATTCCAAGGTTGACTATGGCACTTCACTGTTTTTAGGTGTTTAATTTCCATTATTATGAGTACTGTGCTCACTCAGTTATAGATTGTGGCACAATATTTTTCAAACAGTACTTGGTTTATGTTTGTGTGGCAACAAGAATGTAAAGTAAGTGTTATTCAATAATTAAATTATGGAATATTACATTAACAAAAAAAAAATTATTTTCGGAAAAACATTTAAAAAAGTAGGATGAACTGATAATCCATTATGACATTTATAAATAATACACAGGTGGAATGAGAAATTTGAATAGAACTAGTGACATCAGTTTCCCATGAAGCTAACTTTGAAAAGACAAATCTATGAATGCTGTATAGCACTTTGTACAAGAAGATCCATATGTCCTCTTTCCTTTTTCTTCTGAATATGTTTTAGTAATATATCTCATATAGTACCTGTAGTGATGATTGAGATTTTTGAAGTGACCTTTCAAAATAGATATCGCTATAAAGGCCCAAATAAATTAATTACAAACACAGCTATCATAAATCTTTATATTGAGAATTAAATAACAGGCAGGATACATAACAAAGCAACTGATTTAAAAGCATTCATATTTAATAATTATTTCCTCACAGAGAAATATAATAGAAAAGATAATCTCTCCATTTGTTATCTACTGAGTATGTCCTACTGTTCACTGAAATACTGAGAAAAAAAATCTTTCCAGGTTTTCAGTTACCTTTTTTCCTGTATGATATCACAGAAATGTCACTGATGCAGGAACTCAATATTTTACGATAATTATGACTAGATCCCAAAGGTTAAGCTTGACTCTTATTTTTTCAGTTATAACTAATGTTCCTTTCTTAGTTTTCCACTGTCGTCAATAATTAGCTCATTGTTATTACAATGTCATAACAATATTAAGCAGAGTTCGTTGTAGTGAAGTTGTCAGGAATATTGTTAACTAAATATTATCCCAAATATCACTTTCAAAACTTAACCATGTCTAGGTTCAATATACTATATACTAAACTGCTTGAATTACATTTCAGTTTGTTATGTTATACTTAGATTATAATTTTTTTTGTACATCATAAAGCTTAAGACTTACAGTATGACTGCCACAGCATTAGTAAATTGTTCACCAGTAGCATGTAAAGCATCAATGAAATAATGTTATATAACTTACCTCAGCTCCCTCACCTTATCTTTAAAAAAAAAATGTAGTTCACGCAGAAACATATGCACAAACTGATATAATGTATTAAAAATTGCAGAAAACAATCTATGCAATCACATTTTTAATAGCAGAAACATCAGTGTTAAGAGACAGTGTGCAAAAAATGCACACTTTTGAGGCAGAAATTTGTTTTTTTGTTGACTGTTGTTTTTTTCGGATTTGGGTTGTGGTCTAAGGCATATGTTTGTATGTAATATGTTGTCTCCTCATGTGGGAGGCAAATCATTTACTGCTTCTTTGAATGTTTTCATGGCGCATACAGCTGAAACAATCACCTATTCATAACCATGCAACAGTACTCTAATTTAAAACATCCTTTTTTTTTTTACTGAAGTTGGTCTCACATTTAAGAATTTATGTTGCCATTATTCACTTTGCTTCAGTTTATTAGCATCATTTTATCTCATCATATATAATTATCTAGGATTTTACACTGATAGTAAGACATGAAACAATTTATCATTAAATTTTAGTTAATAAAGTATTCTTATGTAGAACATGAAGCCATACACATAACAACAGGCAATATATAAATTAGCGCAGTAAAAAAAGTTTTATTATATTTTATTATGAGACAGAGTTAGCGGCCAGTACTTAGCTTGAGGAGCCAAAAATATTTTTGCTGCCAAAGTATGTGACGATACAGTTTCTTTTGGAAGTGTTATGCCCTTCCTGGGGGAAGAGAGAGGATTAGGTAAGGAGAAAGTTTAAAAGAAAAGACAGCTCACTCAGACCTGCTTTGGGAGGGATTCCTTATTTTGAATGCTGATGATTCACATGTTCTTCAATACTATAAAAACTGCTCTTGATTAAATGTGTGGAATTCTGATGTCTTTATTTCCTTACACAGTGCACTAAACAGAATTTTTGGCTAACACAGTGCACTTTTTGATACTTGCCTTTTGTGTGTATTTCTCTATGAAAATCATCTCTATATCTTGTTTCGTAGTTATGGAATTGACCGTATGACTGAGAATTCATTGTGTAGCTTCAGAAACATGCACTTTAACAAATCTACATTATTTGTAGGGTTGTGATTTAAAATTTCTTAAAAATATACTTATATGATTCTAAAGTACAAATCAGTGTTAAGACAGACTGGTATTCCACCAATGTTATGATTTATCTTAACATGCCATGCATGGCAGCAAAGTAGTTACAGAAAATTGTTTTAATACTATATAGAAATTTTTAAGTGTATTTAGAACACAACTCTATTGATTCAATGCTTTCTTTAACGATTCTGTATGTTTCTGCCAATGCGCTTCCATCAACACTCCTAAAAAAGTAATATGGAGTGTTTGCTCTATCTTATGTGGGCCAAGTGCTATTGTTAGATTAGTTTCTCATATGTCCTTCATAAGGCTGAAGTACATTTAAATTGCTTTCTTTTTTGTCATTCACAATGAATTTTTGTCTAAACAAGTGCTATTGTTAGACTACTTTCTAATTTGTTCTTCATATGGCTGAAGTTCATTAAAATTGCTTTCTTTTTTGTCATTCACAATGAATGTTTGTCTAAACAATTTGCTTGCTTGCTCTCTTGCTACAATGACTCTATCATGTAAATCAGCTTTATTCATCTTTATAACAAACAGACCACTGTCATCCACTGGCAGTACATGATTTGGCACATCATTTATTAATTATTAATGACACTGATGGTCACAGTACAGAACCCTCTACCCCTTCCTCTGGCTCACACCCACCCCGCCGCATACCCCTACTCTGTCTCGTATATAATCACTGGTCTGCTAAAGAGTATACTCCATGAATACTATAGCAATATGTAGTATCCTTTGCTGCAGATTATCTCCAATGATATCAAATGCCTTATACACAAACCAGACCACAATTTATATCATTTTTATCTATGGAATTCATGACCAATTAAGTCTGACCATGCACATTATAGTAAGAGGTTATAGAAGTTTATAAACATGAGAAAAATTTCATCAGTAAAGAAGGATGCTGGACAAGCAAGATAAATTATGGGCCTTTATGTAAATAATAATAATAATAATAATAATAATAATAATAATAACAAGAAAATAATCTAAGAGCTTGTCCACCAAGTGTGCTCTAGGAACCAAAATGGCAGGATTTGTCAGCAACAAGATAATCAAAAAGAAATGTTAGTCTCCAAAATATGCTTTAGACCATGGCCTAAATCCTGAAAAGTGAAGTTTGTGAAAGAAGTGTACAAACAGCAAATAGATGTCACTTGGCATGTTACACCATTTCAACATCTTCTGTATGAAAGCACAGACAAATGTTTCAGTTATGGCACCAACACTTACACTTCAAACAAAATTGAGCTTAATGAAAAATGTGAGTACTGCAATGCTTTAGGCAGGAATGCAACAGCTAGGTGTCAGGTTTATTCTCTTATTATAAACATGTGGCCGGATGATCAGTCTTATACCTCAAAGGCCTGTCACCCACCTTTAACACAGATCTAGTGCACTAATTTTGTAAAATCATTAATTATACCTGCTGGTTGTCATCCTGAAAAAAACATATTGTTGAAACCTTTTGCATTTGTAATACTGATGGTAAAAATGGATTTACTCATATAAAAAAATCACAGAAAGAAGCAATAGATCCCCAAAATATTGGAAACCATTTTCAGTTTAAGACTTCAGCAGCTGGTCATATTTAAGATATGTCTTAAGGGTATCCACTAGAGTGATAAATTATTATCTAAGAAACGATCGCATTTGCTTGTTCTGGTGAGACATGCTTATTTCTGCTTGCTCAGCTTTCATGATCATTGCATCCAAACGATCTGTCTGTGAAGTTATTTTATCAGCTAAATTCAGTGCTCTCTGTGATGTTACAGATTTCTCTTCTTTTTCTGAAACAAGAAATTATTTACACAGAATTATTTAAACATTGCAAACATCCATGTTCACTACAGGAAATAATTAATTACCATCGATGTCTACAATTGTGTGACTTGGTTTAATTTTAGCTCTATAATGAAAAAAATGCAATGCAATAACAATGTCAATTTATCTTTGTCATCATGACTTCGAATACTCATGATTTTACACACCATTCTAGATAATTCACCAAATTTTTTCTCTGAGTGATCAACTAGCATTCTAGCCTGCCTTGGACACATGACACACTTAAAAAGGTGTGGTAGCACTGTCATGTAGTGAGAAAGAAATTTTTACAATTTTTTTCATGCTGATATTGATGCCATACATTTTAAATGATAAGTAATAATCTAATGTAAATGGTAAAATAATGTACAGATGTACTTTAAGACATCCTAAAATCCATGGATCAAGGCAGTCACATAGACACATTTCATGACTTCTGAAAACTGTTTGACTTGGTACCATGCCTACACTTATTATTGAAAATATGGTTGTATGGAATATCAAATAAAATTTGTGACTGGATTGAAGATTTATTTTTATGGAGGCTACAGCATGTTATCTAGGATGGGGAGTCATTGACAAATGAAGAAGTAAAATCAGATGCACTTCACGAAAGCGTGTTGGGACACTTATGGTTCATTTGTATGTTAAAGGCTTGGCAGACAATATAACAGCATCAGACTTTTCACAAATGATGCTGTTATATGTAATGAGGTTCTGACTGAAAAAAAGCACAAATGTTCAGTCTGATCTTGATAAGATTTCAAAGTAGTATCAAGATCAACAATGTTCAGAAACTGCATTAATCACAAAATGAAAAAAAAAAAGAAAAGAAAGATAGCATCCTATGAATGCTACATCAGTGAGATACAACTGGAATTGGTCAACTCATACAAATAACTGGATGTTACAATTTGTAGGGATATGAAATGGAAAAATCAAATTGTCTCAATAATACCTAAAGCAGGTGGCTGACTTCAGTTTATTGACAGAATGATAGGGAAATACAACTGGTCTCCAAAGGACTAACAGTGGATATGGGATGTACACTAAGGACAACAGGAATGGTCACAGGTTTGTTTGACCCATGGAAGAGTGTCACAGCTGCTGAAAAACGTGAACTGGCAGATGCAACCTATTCCATAGAAGACTACTCACATAATTTCAAGAATCATTTACAAGAGATGAATATAGGAATGCACTATAAAACCCTATGTGTCAGTCTTGTGATGATTGCAAGGTCAGGATTAGACTAACTACAGTGCAAACATAAGAGTTTACACAATCATTTTTCCCACACTCCATAATTGAATGCAAAGGGAAGGAGCCCCAGAAAATGGTACAACACAAGAGTACCTTGCACATTCACTTCACAGTGGTTTTGGAGTATGGATGTACATTAGATGTAGAGCTGGCAAGGGTACTTAATGCATATATGTGTCTCTTCTTCAGATTTGCACCTAAATGCACTAATTATGGTGTTTTGATGTCTTCTGGAGCATATTAATTTTGGTTCAACATAGACAAGAAGAACAACTTGGAAACTTGTACGTTTGGTGAAGCTCACATCTCATTACTTTAAACAATAGCAATAATTTCATGATTTTTTATGCTCCCATGCACATTAAGAGCATAATAATGACAAATTTACTGAAAAATATGAAATATGTTGCTTTAAGCATACGTCAACCAAGAGTTTTAGAAAATAAACAGGAACAATTTTTGTATTGAGAAAGTGGTCTAGTCCCTTATTTGAGAAAAGCCAATGTCCCCTACTTGTATGTTCAACAGCAAAGTATGTCACCCTGTAAGTGATACTTTATGACAGTACAAAAATATTTCATTGGAAAAGTACAAAATATTGAAAAAACACTTTTTCAAAAAAATGAGTTGTAAATATTTTGCAGTTCCTTTCACAGTAAAATGAAGCTACAACAAAATGAAACTACAAAGGGCCTGCTAAACTGTGGAAAACATTAATTGGTTGTCTTCAGGCTACAGGCATTAAAAGTTAAACTGCTTGAAAACAAGGGCCACCTTGTAAAAGCATGTAATAAAAAAACGATAATATTTAGAATGAGAAATATGATTTCACATATAGAGTTTCATGTAATGCACAGCCATTAATATTTGTTTCTTATATTGTAGACCATCAGTATTTGTTTAGAACTACCTCATATTTGAGGACAGTATCACCCTTTGAGCGCTACAACAAGATCTGGAGAAGCACTCTGTCGAACATGTATATACAAGGTATCAGAAGTTAGTTAGTAAGGAGGGGTCATCACACATATACGTGATTGATGCCTCAGCCCTTTTGTAGTTGTACCAAATGTGCCATCATTTATTTCTGAATGTTTATCTTGGAAGTTATTTGCATGACTAATTTCCAGTGCATGCAGTGATGTGCAGTATTTTCAGTAGGATTTTTAGAGTAAATATTTCTGAAAGGCATAGCTGCTGAATTGCTATAGATACAGTTGCAATGATCAGTGTAGAAAGAAAAATAAACATCTTGAAAACCACAAAGGGCCACAATCATAAAAGAGTTGGACTTTTCCATAAGAACATCAGAAACTTATTTGAGAAGAGAGACAAGGTACTCATATTTTTACAGGAAACTGCAAATAAAATGGCATTTCTTCATAGGTTTTAAACTTAATTAATCAATTACATTTTACTAATTATAATTGGTGGTAATAAATGAGAACTGACTATATTGTGTTATAATGGCATCACAATTGCAAAAGTGATTTTCTTCTGGATAGTTCTTATAGGGAGTACTCAGAGTTAGTAATGTCCAGCTTTTGTTTCATCACCACAGTAAAGTTAACAACTAGAACAAAAGGAAACTGCACAACATTCATTTATTTCTAAGTGCATCTATCTTTCATAACATTCAAGTTTGTGCTGAAAATGAAAGCTCTGAATTTCTTGCTCTGTTATCAGTATTAAATGAGGTATTACATTTCATGCATACTACTCCATCAGCTACCCTGCTTTGCTGATGCAAGTTGCAACCTCGGGCTCTGTATTGTAGTGTGTAATACAGCTGTGTGTAAAAAACTGTGTGCCACAATCCTTCAGAAAATTGAAAGCATGAATTCAAAGAGTTCATCCACACAAGGAATACTCTCTCCTTCAGCATGACAATGCCAAATCATAAAAAAAAATGCTGCAACAATCTGACAATTTGGGTTCACTGGCCCCGGGAGTAGACAACATTCCATTAGAACTACTGATGGCCTCGGGAGAGCCTGTCATGACAAAACTCTACCATCTGGTGAGCACGATGTATGAGACAGGTGAAATACCCTCAGACTTTAAGAAGAATATAATAATTCCAATCCCAAAGAAAGCAGGTGTTGACAGATGTGAAAATTACCGAACAATCAGTTTAATAAGTCACAGCTGCAAAATACTAACACGAATTCTTTACAGACGAATGGAAAAGCTAGTAGAAGCCGACCTCGGGGAAGATCAGTTTGGATTCCGTAGAAATGTTGGAACACGTGAGGCAGTACTGACCTTACGACTTATCATGGAAGAAAGATTAAGAAAAGGCAAACCTACTTTTCTAGCATTTGTAGACTTAGAGAAAGCTTTTGACAATGTTGACTGGAGTACTCTCTTTCAAATTCTGAAGGTGGCAGGGGTAAAATACAGGGAGCGAAAGGCTATTTACAATTTGTACAGAAACCAGATGGCAGTTATACGAGTCGAGGGGCATGAAAGGGAAGCAGTGGTTGGGAAAGGAGTGAGACAGGGTTGTAGCCTCTCCCCAATGTTATTCAATCTGTATATTGAGCAAGCAGTAAAGGAAACAAAAGAAAAATTCGGAGTAGGTATTAAAATTCATGGAGAAGAAGTAAAAACTTTGAGGTTCGCCGATGACATTGTAATTCTGTCAGAGACAGCAAAGGACTTGGAAGAGCAGTTGAACGGAATGGACAGTGTCTTGAAAGGAGGATATAAGATGAACATCAACAAAAGCAAAACGAGGATAATGGAATGTAGTCAAATTAAGTCGGGTGATGCTGAGGGAATTAGATTAGGAAATGAGACACTAAAAGTAGTAAAGGAGTTTTGCTATTTAGGGAGTAAAATAACCGATGATGGTCGAAGTAGAGAGGATATAAAATGTAGACTGGCAATGGCAAGGAAAGCGTTTCTCAAGAAGAGAAATTTGTTAACATCTAATATAGATTTAGGTGTCAGGAAGTCGTTTCTGAAAGTATTTGTATGGAGTGTAGCCATGTATGGAAGTGAGACATGGACGATAACTAAATTGGACAAGAAGAGAATAGAAGCTTTTGAAATGTGGTGCTACAGAAGAATGCTGAAGATAAGGTGGGTAGATCACGTAACTAATGAGGAGGTATTGTATAGGATTGGGGAGAAGAGAAGTTTGTGGCACAACTTGACTAGAAGAAGGGATCGGTTGGTAGGACATGTTCTGAGGCATCGAGGGATCACAAATTTAGCATTGGAGGGCAGCGTGGAGGGTAAAAATCGTAGAGGGAGACCAAGAGATCAATACACTAAGCAGATTCAGAAGGATGTAGGTTGCAGTAGGTACTGGGAGATGAAGAAGCTTGCACAGGATAGAGTAGCATGGAGAGCTGCATCAAACCAGTCTCAGGACTGAAGACCACAACAACAACAACATCACTGATCATTCCCCATACAGACCCCGACTTGGCCCCCATTTTCATCTGTTTTCAAAACTTATAAAACACATTAGACGACTTCACTTTTGATATTGATGAAGTGGTGCAAGCAAAGTTGAGACTGTGGCTCTGCCAACAAAGTCAAGTATTCTACAGTGATGATAATCAACAAAGTAGTCTCTCATTGGGAGAAATGTGTTCGTCACCAGGGTGGCTATGTTGAGAAATATATGTTGTTGTTGTTGTGGTCTTCAGTCCTGAGAATGGTTTGATGCAGCTCTCCATGCTACTCTATCCTGCGCAAGCTTCTTCATCTCCCAGTACCTACTGCAACCTACATCCTTCTGAATCTGCTTGGTGTATCTATCTCTTGGTCTCCCTCTATGATTTTTACCCTCCACGCTGCCTTCCAATACTAAATTGGTGATCCCTTGATGCCTCAGAACATGTCCTACCAACCGATCCCTTCTTCTAGTCAAGTTGTGCCACAAACTTCTCTTCTCCCCAATCCTATTCAACACCTCCTCATTAGTTACGTGATCTACCCATCTAATCTTCAGCATTCTTCTGTAGCACCACATTTCAAAAGCTTCTATTCTCTTCTTGTCTAAACTATTTATCGTCCATGTTTCACTTCCATACATGGCTACACTCCATACAAATACTTTCAGAAACGACTTCCTGACACTTAAATCTATACTCGATGTTAACAAAATTCTCTTCTTCAGAAACGCTTTCCTCGCCATTGCCAGTCTACATTTTATATCCTGTCTTTCGACCATCATCAGTTATTTTGCTCCCCAAATAGCAAAACTCCTTTACTACTTTTAAGTGTCTCATTTCCTAATCTAATACCCTCAACATCACCCGACGTAATTCGACTACATTCCATTATCCTAGTTTTGCTTCTGTTGATGTTCATCTTATATCCTCCCTTCAAGACACTATCCATTCCGTTCAACTGCTCTTCCAAGTACTTTGCTGTCTCTGACAGAATTACAATGTCATCGGCGGATCTCAAAGTTTTTATTTCTTCTCCATGGATTTTAATACCTACTCTGAATTTTTCTTTTGTTTCCTTCACTGCTTGCTCAATATACAGATTGAATAACATCGGGGAGAGGCGACAACCCTGTCTCACTCCCTTCCCAACCGCTGCTTCCCTTTCATGCCCCTCAACTCTTATAACTGCCATTTGGTTTGTATACAAATTGTAAATAGCCTTTTGCTCCCTGTATTTTACCCCTGCTACCTTCAGAATTTGAAAGAGAGTATTCCATTCAACATTGTCAAAAGCTTTCTCTAAGTCCACAAATGCTAGAAACGTAGGTTTGCCTTTCCTTAATCTAGCTTCTAAGATAAGCCGTAGGGTCAGTATTGCCTCACGTGTTCCAATATTTCTACGGAATCCAAACTGATCTTCCCCGAGGTCGGCTTCTACCAGTTTTTCCATTCGTCTGTAAAGAATTCGCGTAAGTGTTTTGCAGCCGTGACTTATCAAACTGATAGTTCGGTAATTTTCACACCTGTCAACACCTGATTTCTTTGGGATTGGAATTATTATATTCTTCTTGAAGTCTGAGGGTATTTCACCTGTCTCATACATCTTGCTCACCAGATGGTAGAGTTTTGTCAGGACTGGCTCTCCCAAGGCTGTCAGTAGTTCTCATGGAATGTTGTCTACTCCCGGGTCCTTGTTTCGACTCAGGTGTTTCAGTGCTCTCTCAAACTCATCACGCAGTATCATATCTCCCATTTCATCTTCATCTACATCCTCTTCCATTTCTATAATATTGTCCTCAAGTACATCGCCCTTGTATAGACCCTCTATATACTCCTTCCACCTTTCTGCTTTCCCTTCTTTGCTTAGAACTGGGTTTCCATCTGAGCTCTTGATATTCATACAAGTGGCTCTCTTTTCTCCAAAGGTCTCTTTAATTTTCCTGTAGGCAGTATCTATCTTATCCCTAGTGAGATAAGCCTCTACATCCTTACATTTGTCCTCTAGCCATCCCTGCTTAGCCAGTTTGCACTTCCTGTCGATCTCATTTTTGAGGCGTTTGTATTCCTTTTTGCCTGCTTCATTTACTGCATTTATATATTTTCTCCTTTCATCAATTAAATTCAATATTTCTTCTGTTACCCAAGGATTTCTACTAGCCCTTGTCTTTTTACCTACTTGATCCTCTGCTGCCTTCACTACTTCATCCCTCAAAGCTACCCATTCTTCTTCTACTGTATTTGTTTCCCCATTCCTGGCATTTGTTCCCTTACACTCTCCCTGAAACTCTGTACAACCTCTGGTTTAGTCAGTTTATCCAGGTCCCATCTCCTTAAATTCCCGCCTTTTTGCAGTTTCTTCAGTTTTAATCTACAGTTCATAACCAATAGATTGTGATCAGAGTCCACATCTGCCCCTGGAAATGTCTTACAATTTAAAATGTGGTTCCTAAATCTCTGTCTTACCATTATATAATCTATCTGAAATCTGTCAGTATCTCCAGGCTTCTTCCATGTATACAACCTTCTTTTATGCTTCTTGAACCAAGTGTTAGCTATGATTAAGTTGTGCTCTGTGCAAAATTCTACCAGGTGGCTTCCTCTTTCATTTCTTACCCCCAATCCATATTCACCTACTACGTTTCCTTCTCTCCCTTTTCCTACCACCGAATTCCAGTCACCCATGACTATTAAATTTTCGTCTCCCTTCACTACCTGAATAATTTCTTTTGTCTCATCATACATTTCATCAATTTCATCATCCTCTGTGGAGCTAGTTGGCATATAAACTTGTACTACTGTAGTAGTCATGGGCTTCGTGTCTATCTTAGCCACAATAATGTGTTCACTATGCTGTTTGTAGTAGCTTACCCACACTCCTATTTTTTTATTCATTATTAAACCTACTCCTGCATTACCTCTATTCGATTTTGTATTTATAACCCTGTATTCATCTGACCAAAAGTCTTGTTCCTCCTGCCACCGAACTTCACTAATTCCCACTATATCTAACTTTAACCTATCCATTTCCCTTTTTAAATTTTCTAACCTACCTGCCCGATTAAAGGATCTGACAATCCACGCTCCGATCCGTAGAACACCAGTTTTCTTTCTCCTGATAACGACGTCCTCTTGAGTAGTCCTCGCCCGGAGATCCGAATGGGGGACTATTTTATCTCTGGAATATTTTACCCAAGAGGACGCCATCATCATTTAATCATACAGTAAAGCTGCATGCCCTCGGGAAAAATTAACGCTGTAGTTTCCCCTTGCTTTCAGCCGTTCGCAGTACCAGCACAGCAAGGCCATTTTGGTTAGTGTTACAAGGCCAGATCAGTCAGTCATCCAGGCTGTTGCCCGTGCAGCTACTGAAAAGGCTGCTGGCCCTCTTCAGGAACCACACGTTTGTCTGGCCTCTCAACAGATACCCCTCCGTTGTGCTTGTACCTACGGTACGGCTATCTGTATCGCTGAGGCACACAAGCCTCCCCACCAACGGCAGGTCCATGGTTCATTGGGGTCAATTTGGTTAGATGAATTCATTTCATCAATACAAATGAGTAGTTAATTACCTTATTTCTGAGTCCCGGAATGTTCTGGTGTAATAAAGATAACTGACACTGCATACTAATGAGATTATAACTGCTTTGGCGAAGATGAACTGGCAGTTTCTGATTACTTCACTAAGAAGAGAAAAAAACACTTTCACAGAAGAACTGTGAACGCTGACTCAGGTACACTATTTGAGGAGAATTTGCTGGATGGGCAACTCCCAGTAGATGATAAATTTAATTCTTTCCTAAAAATGTTCTTACATCAATATTCCTTTTAATGGATTAGGGAAAATTACAGTTGATGTTGAGAAAGGGGGTAGCTTAGATTTGGACTCAAATTATCTTGTGCAAAGAAGAGAGAGTTTTGTTTGCTGCAGAGGACTACCTCTATTCAAGAATTATTAATGAACTCCAAAAATACCTGCAAAATTCTTCAATGTGTCATCAAAAAGACTGAAATATTGTAATACGCATAAAAAATTTGCAATTCCAAGAACAAGGCAATAATAATTTGAAGCATTATTAGGTTTGAAATGAATAAAGTCAAAAGACAAATAATATTCCACCATCTAATGACAGAATGGTGAGAAGAATAATGTTAAATTCACACTGTTGCCTATCAGTTCTTCCTAAAAATGATGTATCAGAAACAGTTACAATAGGTTTACTCAGAAAGGCATTGGATACTCCACCATCACTCATCTGTTAAAATGATCACAAAAGTTATTAGCTCACGTTTTCAAAACTAGCAGCCAGTTTATTGGGCTGAGGGATCCATGTGTACCTGTGGTGTTCTATGCATCTTTCAAGCACTGTACAAGTTCAGCTGTCTAACATATGAAATGGTACACATGGAAGGGATCTAGTAAACCCCGGCCTTGTGGAGCATCAAGTCATCTTTGACAGAACCCTGTCTTCTGGGTAGGTTGAAAAGTTGCTTTACCTTTGTGTCTGCTAAGTTCTGATCTATTTGTGATGATACCCAGTTATCAGAAGACAACTCGTACAGAACTACGATTCACCAAGCACATAGCACTGCTGATGAGAGCAATATGCAGGATGAGCTTCTGCTCGTAGAAGGAGTTTTTGAAGCAAATGAGTATTCTCCACAATACATACATAATATGCTATAAATAAAACCTAAAGTGGACATAAGAAAAAAGGAAAAAGAAATTTAAGTCTGTGGCTTTCCCAATATACTATCAAAAATATGTTAGATCCTCACCCAACACAAAATTAAAGTGACTTTTTGCCATCCACTGAAGGCAACAAACAGCACTATTGGACTCCACTGAAGATGACTTGAAACTCCAAAAGGCTGGGGTTTTACAAAATCCTCTAAAAACACTGGTATACAGAAGTTGAAATTCTAGTGTCAGTTTCATATGTTTGGGACTCAATGGTGACAGAATCACTTGACATTCATTTGGCAAAGAATTGAATTAATAGAGGTAAAGATTTCAGCCTGGACAAACCTTGGAATCTGGCACTCTCTTTAATACACACATAAAGATATCACTACAATGCAGTTCATAATGATACATTGATATCCCAACATGGATAGACCCCATTGTCACAGATTCCGTTTATGCATACTTCTTTGCCAATGATCAACATCTGTGGCACTTGTGTATCTGCTACCACATGCACAATGACACGGTCTGCACTTTTAAAAGGATGGCACATGTATTACAGCATCAGTCTGTCTGCTCACTCTAAAGATGGGCAAAAGGTATATGGCTGAATATTAGGAGAGAAAGTGGGGTTTACACAGCTGCACACCCGAAATTTAATAGATCGTTAAATATAGTATTTGCTAGGTTTGATGCTGAGACTACTTCTGTTCTTTATGTACATAAATGTTTTACTCAGGGCACTGGCGGACTTTCAGGAGAATAGTAGAACAGGTTTCTTCAAGCACATAAGGATGCTTACACTTAAATGTCAATATGTATTCTGTAATGATATTTGTGATTAATAATTAAAGGGGATTTAGGATGTACTTTGCAATTCACAATCAGGATACTAGAGGTCAAAATAATTTACATAAAGCTTATGCATCCCCATTTAGGATTCAGGATGGAGTTTTACACTCTGATGCTGGCAGATATCGGACAGGAATTTGAAAATCCTAAGATATCCAAAAACAAAGGAAAATAATATTTCTTTAGCCACTCCTAAAAGTGACAGCAACATTTGGACTCAAGAATGTAAAGACCATACACCTCTACTATTTAATTAATAAATACACTAGATTCTTGCTAATTCAGCCCTCAGTCGTCTGGCCTCTCAGTAATCTGGTGCACATCCAAAAACACGTTCACAATGAATTATCATGTGCAACAATGCTTAGTTAAACAATGCTTTATATACAGTAATTGAAATTGTAGATTTCTTTACAGTTTGGAATCATGTTTTCTAAAAAGAAACACGTTACACTAGACCTCAAGCAGAAACTTGAAGTTTTAGAAAAGTTAAATTAAGGTTCTTCGCAGACAACCCATTGCTGCTGAGTTCAATGTTGGACATCAAAAAGAAAGAAGATGTTGTTCTATAGTACTCAACACAAATAGATAGTGAGTAGGGAAAACAGAAAGTTATGCAAAAGAGTGAGAATGAAGAACTGGGCACAGTTGTTTATAGATGGTTCATACAACAACCCAGTAAAGGAATTCCAGTCAGTGGTCCGATTATAAAGGAAAAAGCAGCTGCATTTAACGAACAACTTGGCGGTAGTCACTTGTTTGCAGCGACTGGAGGTTGGCTATCAAACTGGGAAAAACAACATGGCATTCGGCAGCTGACAGTCACTGGGGAAAGTTGCTCAGCTAATGATAAGGATGCTGATGAGTTTTTAAACAAGATACGGAAGATAATAGAGGAATAAGATTTAACTGCCGATGCCTTGTATAATGCTGATGAAACAGGAATCCTCTTTTACAAGATCCTTCCTTCAAAAACATTAGCTGCCAAGAATGAGAAGGAAGTGCACGGTTACAAGCAACAGAAACAGTGCGTAACATTAATGATGTGTTGTAATGCAAATGGGAGTCATGAACTACCACTTATGGTGATTACAAAATCCCAACATCCACATTGTTTTCAACACACTGACATAAATACTCTACCAGTGCAGTATTGGGCTCAGAAGAAAGTGTGGACATGCAAATATTCTCTTGGTGGTTCCATGAAATGTTTGTACCAGCAGTGAGAAAACAGCTAAAAAAGAAAAAGCTTCCACTGAAAGCTATCCTGATAATTACAACATTACCAATCATCCTTCACATGTTTCTCTAAAGTCCAATAATATACATCTACAAGCATTCTTTCTCCCACTCAGTGTGACAGCCCTAATACAGCCCGTGGACCAGGGAATTTTGGAATCAATTAAATGTCATTATCGACATTCATTTCTTGTCTCCTTGCTGAACAAAAGTGAAAATGACTCAATTGATCTTATGCTGAAGGCATGGAAAGCAATTAACATATGTGATGCTATTTTCCAAGCAGCCAAAGCATGGGATAAAGTGGAGAGTGCTACGATAATGAAGAGCTGGAGAAAATTGTGGCCATCCATTGATGCAGAGTTGGATCCAGTAGTGAGTGACAGTGTTGAGCCAGTCAATTCGGAATTATCAATTACTTTGTACACTAACATGTTCCACAACCTTCCAGGGGGAGAGGAAATTGATGATGAAAATGCTAGTAAGTGGCTCAATGAGGAAAACTGTGATACGGACCAAACTTTTAACAGATGAAGAAATAATCAAAAGCGTACAAGAAAGTAATGACGGAAGTGATGAAGAAGAGGACACAGAAGGAGAGAGCATGAAGATTTCTCACACTGCTGGTGCTGAAGCTGCCGAGATCTTCCTGGCATACATTATGCAATGACCAGATACATGCAGTACCGATGTAATTCTTGTAAAGCAGTTAGGTGATAAAGCATGCCACCATCGCGTATCATCATTGCGGCAGTTAAAAAATGGTTCAAATGGCTCTAAGCACTTTGGGACTTAACATCTGAGCTCATCAGTACCCTAGACTTAGAACTAATTAAACCTAACTAACCTAAGGACATCACTCACATCCATACCCGAGGCAGGATTTGAACCTGTGACCATAGCAGCAGCGCGGTTCCGGACTGAAGCGCCTAGAACCGCTCGGCCACAGCGGCTGGCTGGTGACAGTTAAAAATTAGTATACACTCAAGGACTAAGTTTTCTTTGAAAATTAATGTATTTTTGGATTTAATAAAATATATTCTCTATGTTTTAAAATCATATCCTTCAATTTAATAAAGTACAGTACACTTTATCCCCTATGTTTTCAAATTAAAAAAATAAATAAATAAATGAATAAAATAAAATTCATACATTCAATAATCTGGCACTTCCACTAACCTGGCACCCATATATGCCAGGAATGGACGGATTAGTGAGAGTCTAGCGTACTTCATCTGAAGTATTGTATATAAACAGTAGTTGGGAAATATGAAAGAAGGAGCAGTGAATTTTTGTCAAGGTTGTCATTTTCTCCCACATCTTTAATTCACTTTTATTACTATCCACAAACACCATTTAAAAGTGTATGTATTGTCATGTAAGTATAAAAATCACACACAAGTAATCTCAAATTCCCATAGTTACCAGTGTGAACAGATTAGCACTGGCCATGATTTGTTGTTAGTACACTTTAGAGAAGTAATCTACTTTGACGGCTTTTGCCTCTGATATTTAGTTTGACACATTCCACATCACTGAAGGCTCCCTTCCTGGTGCAATGAGAATAATTGAATGTGACAGACTGTCACCCTCAATTTTTTATGTACGGCTTGTGCCTCTTCCTTCACATTCGATGACATAACTCCCTCACATATTATGTGCTGTTTCTCCTACTCCTTAACCTCTCATGTGCTCCAATAACATCATTTTGAAGAATCTATGATCTATAGGTTTATTGATGTTTTTGATTTGTTTATTACATATTCACTTGCATGTTGCCGACTGATTTGTCTCTACAATGGTAGGCAATTTGTTTATTACAGTTATCCAACCACTGCTGATACACAAACTGAATGGAAGGTGATTCTCCAGAAACATTCCTAGACCTACACTGATTGCAGGCCATGTACAGTCTGAGGTAATGTATAGTTTTGTAATTCTAAACATCTGTAAATTGTCACGTACATTTTTTTATTTTAGTCATCAGCCTCCTGACTGGTTTGATGCAACCTGCCACAAATTCCTCTGCTGTTCCAACTCTTCATCTCAGAGTAGCATTTGCAACATATGTCCTCAATTATTTGCTGGGTGTATTCCAATCTCTATCTTCCTCTGCAGTTTTTACCCTCTACTGCTTTCTCTAGCACTTGGGAAGATATTTCCTGATGTCTTAACTGATGTCCTACCATCATGTCCCTTTTTCTTGTCAGTGTTTTCTGCATATTGCTTCACTCTCTGATTCTGTACAGAACCTCCGCATTCATTACCCCATCAATCCACCTAATTTTCAACATTCTTCTGTAGCATCACATCTCAAATCCTCCAATTCTCTTCCATTCCTGTTTTCCCATGGTCCATGTTTCACCACCATACAATATTGTACTCAGAACATACATTCTCAGAAATTTCTTCCTAAAATTAAGACTCGTGCTTGATACTAGTAGGAAATGCCCTTTATGCCATTGATAGTCTGCTTTTTATGTCCTCCTTGCTCCAATGTTCATGGGTTATTTTACTGCCTTTAACTTCATATACTTCATGATCACAAATTCTGATGTTAAGTTTCTCACTGTTCTAATTTCTGCTACTTCTCATTACTTTCATCTTTCTTCTGTTTACTGTCAATCCATATTCTGCATTCATTAGATTTTCATTTCATTTGGCAGATCCTGTAATTCTCCTTCGCTTTCACTGAGGAAGACTATGTTATCAGTGAATCTTATCATTGACATCCTTTCGCCTTGAATTTTAATTCCATTCTCAAAGGTTGCTTTTATTTCTTTCATGGCTTCTTTCATGCATAGATTGAACACAAGGGGTGAAAGACTACATTCCTGGCATACACCCTTTTTAATCTGAGCACTTTGTTCTTGGTCTTCTACTTCATTGCTTAGTCTTGGCTCTTGTACATATTGTATATTACCCACCTTTCCCTATAGTTTTCATCTAGTTTCCTCAAAATTTTGAACATTTTGCACAATTTTACATTGTCAGATGCTCTTTCCAGGTTGGGAAATCCTACAAACGTTACTTGATTTTTCTTTAGTCTTACTTCTATTATCAAACACAACATCAGAGCTGCCTCTCTGGCCCCTTTACCTTTCCTAAAGCCAAAAGACTAGCTTTTCGGCTTTTGGGGAAAATCAATGTGCATTTTCTTTTTTTTTTTTTTTTTTTTTTTTTTGCGGGGGAATAGAGAAATTTTATTTAATTTCTGTAATAATGAGTTACATCACTAACAATTTAAATATTTTTACATACAAGGTCACTCTTGAACCATGTACATGCACCTTCCTGCTCATTAATTTTACGATGATTCCTGGTCCTTAATACCAATGGCATTGTGGATGTAAAGTAGGATTTACCCATATCTCTTGTTATATACCTCTCCTCAATAATCTTTTCCAATCCTCAGTGTATTATTCTTGTCAGTAACCTGGATGCATGAGCTAAGCTGATTGTGAGATAATTCTCACATTTGTCAGCTTTTCCAGTCTTTGGAATTGCATGGATAATGTTTCTCCTAAAAGTCAGATGGTATATCACCAGACTCATATATTCTACACATCAATGCAAATGGTTATTTTGTTGCCACTTCTTCCAATTATTTTAGAAATTCTGATGGAATGTTATCTATCCCTTTTACCTTCTTTGATCTTAAGTCTTCAAAAGCTCTTTTAAATACCAATTCTAATACTGGATCTCCTATCTCTTCTACAATGACTCCCGTTTCTTTCTCTATCACATCATCAGACAAGTCTTTCCTTCATAGAGACTGGAGTGCTCTCCCCACCTATCAGCTATCCTCTGCATTTAACAGTGAAATTCCCCTTAATGTTACCACTCTGGGTTTTAATTTCACTAAAGGTTGTTTTGTCTTTTCTATATGCTGAATCAGCCCTTGCAATTTACCTTAGCTCCCTGAACTTTCTATTCATTTCATTCCTAAGTGGCTTGTATTTCTGTATTTTTTTGTACCTTCTTTGTATCTATATTTTTCTCTCCAACTTCTGTGATTTCCTTTTTTAGAGATGTCCATTCCCCTTCACCTGGGAATTGCCTACTGAGCTATTCATTACCTCAGTATCTATAGCCTTGGAGAATGTAGTTACCGAAACCAACCGCGGGAACGCCTTGGGCTGCGGATCAGAGCTGCCAGGCGGGGAAGCCGCCGGTGGTGGAGCACGCACCACCAGGTAAACACAAGGATGAGTCAGACGACAGACCAACAACAACCGACAACAACCGACAACAACCGACAACGACCGACTATGACCGACACAACAAGGAAGAAATAAACAACGGAGGCTTGTAGAAACCACAACACCAAACACCAACAGCAAATCAACTTGGAACCAGAGCCAGGCAAATGTCAACAATGAGCAACGACCAGAACGCAGTACCGCCGAGATAGAGACACAATCCAGAGTGAGTACCAGACTGACTGGACTAGGGCAGAGTGGGTCCCTATTTACGAAACCGGAGGGAGTGGCTATTGGCCGCGGTCTGCACGTGGTGTAGCGGTGGCGCCCTCGCTGCGCGAGAGCCGCTACGCAGAAGAGCCGCCGCGGACGCGGAGTCCTCTATGGGCTGGCCACGTCCATTTGTTCTGGCACGTGTTTGACTTCCGTGGCGGGAGATACTAGAAAGAACTTCAAGCATATCTCTTCATTCCTTAATACTTTTGTATCCACTTCTTTGCTCTTTGACTCTTCCTCACTAGTCTCTCAAACTTCAGGCTACTTTCCATCACTACTAAATTGTGATCTGAGACTATATCTGCTCTTGGATATGCCTTACAGTCCAATATCTGATTTCTGAATCTCTGCCTGATCATGGTGTAATCTAACTGAAATGTCCCTGTGCCCTTTCCAAGTATGCTTCCTCCTCTTACAATTTTTGAACAAGGTATTCACTATTATTAGCTGAAATTTATTGCAGAACCCAATTATTATTTCTCCTCTCTCATTCCTATTACCAAGCCCATATCACCCATAACACTTTCTTCTACTCCTTCCACTACAATCACATTCCAGTTCCCCATGACTATTAGATTTTCATCTCCCTTTACATAATGAATTATCCGTTCATTATCCTCATATATTTTCTCTATCTCTTTTTCTTACACTTGCAACACTGACATGTATACCTGAACTATCAAAAAAATGGTTCAAATGGCTCTGAGCACTATGGAACTTAACTTCTGAGGTCATCAGTTGCCTAGAACTTAGAACTACTTAAACCTAACTAACCTAAGGACATCACACACATCCATGCCCGAGGCAGGATTCGAACCTGTGACCGTAGTGGTCGTGCAGTTCCAGACTGTAGCGCCTAGGACTGCTCGGCCACTCTGGCCACCACCTAAACTATCATTGTTGGTATTGGTTTGCTGTTGATTCTGTAGATAGTCTGTGGTATAAATTTAATTTCATATACAAGACTTGGTATGCAATTTGCAACACTGTTCTTATATTTCTTGGTGCTTGTGCCTAAATGTTATTTATTTGTAATTGCATAAAATATTCTTAATATTTAATCATATTAAATTGCTTGTTCTGAGCAAGTGGTGTTCATTTATTTGCATATTGTGTACCCTAAATTGCATTGTGAAAGAAAACTTTCAAGGACAAGAAGTAAGTCAAGTCACACATTAACAGGCAGAATCAGCACTGTGATACATCTTTAATATATACTAATGAACAATTCCATAAATATTTTACTTAGCTGAATTAGTAACATCTTTTACACTAGCAGGTCAAAGATACGTACTGTAGCATCCATTTATACCAATAAAAATACTGAAAATCATGGAGCATTAACAAAGCACTTCCTCCAAACAAGGTGATTAACAATTGTTCTGGTAATTTAGAATGTGTGTCATTACACTAAGAATGTGATATGTATTTGTTGGGCCATTATGACACACACCTGCTACCTGAAAATGATCATGTGATTGGAACCACTAGTGAAATGAAACACTTAATCAATAGCAGTGGTGAAAGGACTGGATTTATTTATGAAGTATAGATTTAGCATATTTTCCTCTTTTTCTGAGGGCTTTGCTCCACAATGGTTTTATGAAATAAGACAAATGAATAAATGTATGGAATTATAGGAATGCATAACTACTAGAACAATTATTTTGTAATAGTCAGTGACAAGGGCTGGAACTTTAATAGTGATCACTGGTTCTTTACTACAGACATGAAGCAGATTCACATTACAAAGTTTTACTGTCCTTTAAAGTAGTCAGCAGCATTGTGTATAGTCCACTGCCACCAATGTGGAAGTCACAGAATACCTTTAGAAGTGACAGTTGTGTTGATAGTTTGAATGAATTGAATTGGTGTCTAACGAGTCTCTGCAACAGTTCTGAAATTGATGCCATGAACTACTTCCTTCATCTTAGGAATCAAGATGAGATCACAAGAGCTCAATTTCAGAGAGTATGGTGGACTGTACAGCACTTGACAGCCCCATCAGTTGAACAAATCAGTCACAGTTGCATTGTACACACCTGAGCACTGTCCTGCAAAATGATGGGTGAATTC
This sequence comes from Schistocerca cancellata, assembly GCF_023864275.1. NCBI lineage: Eukaryota > Metazoa > Arthropoda > Insecta > Orthoptera > Acrididae > Schistocerca > Schistocerca cancellata. The sequence continues at coordinate 459,151,430 of NC_064634.1, read as the reverse complement.
TGCAGAAAGTGTCACCACTTTTTTCTCAAAGATGGTCACTGTGTTCCAAAAATGAACAGCAACATAGCATGCTGAAGATTTGCAGTTAATGAGTGGTTTGTGTAATAGGAGGAACATCATCACAATCATACATGAGAATCACTGTAGCTTTCACTTTGGTGGGATTCTGATGATTTTCATGTAGACCCATAATGTTGTCGCTGATTTAATTGAGATTTTAGCTGTGGCTTATATGATTTGTTCCATGTCTCATCCAGAACAATGAAATGTTGTAAGACAGACTCTCCTTTATGTTCATAGCATTCCAAGTGGGTCTGGGCAGCACTGTATCATAGCCATTTCTGCATTTCCTGTGCTGAACCTAATATAATGCAATTATTCTCATTAGTTCTGAATGTGAAGCACAGTTGTATGCACTAATCTTATCTCTTGTACACCTCATGAGTTATTTGGTATCAATCACTGTCCAGTAACGTGGTAAGACCAGATGCTTCTTTGGGGATGAGCTGACAGACAAATGTCTGCCAAATTTTGATATCCCTTGTTGAAAGCCTTTACCCACTTTGCTACTGTTGTGTAAGGCAGTGTACATTATCTGGAAGTCTCTGCCAGGGCCTCATGACATTGCTGTGCTGTATGCCCTCTGGCATATTTAATTTTTATCCAACTAGTTGTTATTGTTTCAAAATCATAATGACAGCGCTACATTAGACCATCTACTACAGGAGGCCCCATTCTGCTAACTGTGCATCAACATGATGTTGGAAGGCAGCGTCCATTCACTCTGTGCATGTGGTATAAGTGATGTCACTTAATTCAGTTGTCTTGTGTCTCCACAGCAGTGTTGCCACTATTCACATTCTGGTCCTCGTATAATACTTGGAACACTACTGACTTCAATAATCAAACTGTGGTGCCAAATGATGAGCAGTAATACCTTGAAAAATTATAAACCACTCGAACATTGATAAATCCTGTTTCCAGGACAGCCTTTTATTTCACATACCTGGACTTTTCACTACAGCACTCTGTTCCTTCTCTGCTTCTGCATCCTGTTGCTCGTCCTGTTTCCTCTCTGCCTCAGCACCAGAGCCCAGAGATCTGCTACAGTCTGTGCTGCAGGCACTCGAGCTGCCATCTTCCTTGCCAACTCTTATTTTCAGCAGATTCGTTAGGCTGCCACACACGACCTAGGGAAGTACCATGCACGCTAAGCAAAATCACATTACAGCACCAAATTAACATCCTAGATTTACTGTAGTGGTAGTTAGTATAACATACCTTAAACTTGTTCAGTTTCTTTTGAGTGACAGTGAGAATACTGTTTAGTTCATCCAGGCCTCCTGTTATGTTCTTCATTTGCTCATCTTCAACACCAAGCACTTGCTAAAAAGACACATATTCAATTAGAATCACATTTTAAAAGAAGGCAAGTACACTATATCACAGCAGAAGCTGTAAATAAAGAATGCAAACTCTACCAGCAAGACTTCAGAAGTTGATCCAAAAAATTTACTGAGCTTTTCAATATAAGGAACTTTCAACCAGTTATGATTCCTAAAATAGTAATTTGTTATCCCATTTGGCATTGTTACAGCATTTTTCTATGGATGCCTGCACAACTCATGGTGCTTGCCATTGATGATACAGCTAAATCTGCATTGCCTGTTCACCCACTGCATGGAAATCTGACATCACCGGGACAAATTCTTCATTATAATTCCATCACAATCCAGTTCTATTAAACTGGTGACTAGTTTTGAACTAACAAGTTGATTTTCAAGCCAAGCTTATTAAAGCTGCACTAGTATTTTTGAAGTGCAGCTGAACTCAACAGTTCAGCTGCACTTGATGAATACGTCTACATTGTGAAATTGGTCTGGCTTCCATATGACTGTTTATCGTATATGCATTACCTATGTGTGAACTGACTGTCGCTTAATCAAGCACTATTAGTGCAGCTGGCTTGAAAATGTATTTAGTAGTTCGAAACTAGCCACCAGTTTAATAAAATGCAACTGTGACAGAATTACAATAAATAATTTGTTATACAAGTTGCTGGTCTTACCATGACTTTATGTTGGAAATACATACACATCATTAGGACACTTATGAAACAAGATGCAATACAACAATCCTGACATTATACAATACAACACATAAAAAAGCAAAATTCATTCTTGGCACAAGCTGTTTGTAATGTCACCTACCATGATTGTGGTAGATTGTGCAGCAGCACATTATGAACTAATTTACACATTCAAGAATCCCATGAGTTATGCAGGTCCACTTATACTGTTCCACTGCTCACATGCAACCAACACTGATGGGAACAAGACCTGTGACAGGAGTGAGCAGTGCCCAGTTAAAGTCAAGGGATGAAGAAGTGAAGTAGCATTTTATTGTATAGTCAAAAGCAGTATGTTGTGTCAATGAAATGTTTATAGTCAGTGGGAATGTTTATTTTACAGATATAGTTCTCATACAGTATAATAATGGAAAAAAACCATCTACTAAAAAAACCATCTACTGCACAAAATTAACTACATCTTTCAACACCTAGGACAAATTTAAGGCTGCCAATTAGTTCATATATGTACACTTTGAAGCTTACATACAAGGATGCTACAGGTTAGTTCACTTCAAATGGTCTGCCACTCAAAGTGAACAAGACTCAGTTTATTCACTTTCACATAAGACAAAAAAACTAGGAATATGCTGAAATAAAATATGGTGAGAAAGAAATGTTGATAGTTGAGTTTCCAAATTCCTGAAATACATATTAATCGCAAACCAAAATTGGTCAGTTCACATCTTTGGCCTATGTAAAGGAATGTGGTTGGTAGCAGATGCCATATGCTCAGTTGCATTTATTTGTGATACAGAAATAATCAAAGCTATATTTCCATGCACTTATGACATAGAGCATCATATTCTTTATGGGACAGAAGAGTTTCATCAGAATTATAAGCAGAGTCCACCCTAGATGCTCTTGTGGGAATTTATGTAAACAGCTGGGGATACTCACCATGTCATGCCAGTACATTTTTTTCACTTATGTGCATTGTCAACAGGAATTACACAATTTAGAAAATGAACAAGGCATACCATGATGATGATACAAGAAGTAAATATAGTCTACACAAATATACACTCCTGGAAATTGAAATAAGAACACCGTGAATTCATTGTCCCTGGAAGGGGAAACTTTATTGACACACTAGTACAGTGTGTATCCACCTTTCGCAGCAATGTAGGCTGCTATTCTCCCATGGAGACGATCATAGAGATGCTGGATGTAGTCCTGTGGAACGGCTTGCCATGCCATTTCCACCTGGCGCCTCAGTTGGACCAGCGTTCGTGCTGGACGTGCAGACCACGTGAGACGACGCTTCATCCAGTCCCAAACATGCTCAATGGGGGACAGATCCGGAGATCTTGCTGGCCAGGGTAGTTGACTTACACCTTATAGAGCACGTTGGGTGGCACGGGATACATGCGGTCGTGCATTGTCCTGTTGGAACAGCAAGTTCCCTTGCCGGTCTAGGAATGGTAGAACGATGGGTTCGATGATGGTTTGGATGTACCGTGCACTATTCAGTGTCCCCTCGACGATCACCAGTGGTGTACGGCCAGTGTAGGAGATCGCTCCCCACACCATGATGCCGGGTGTTGGTCCTGTGTGCCTCGGTCGTATGCAGTCCTGCTTGTGGCGCTCACCTGCACGGCGCCAAACACGCATACGACCATCATTGGCACCAAGGCAGAAGCGACTCTCATCGCTGAAGACGACACGTCTCCATTCGTCCCTCCATTCACGCCTGTCGCGACACCACTGGAGATGGGCTGCACGATGTTGGGGCGTGAGCGGAAGACGGCCTAACGGTGTGCGGGACCGTAGCCCAGCTTCATGGAGACGGTTGCGAATGGTCCTCGCCGATACCCCAGGAGCAACAGTGTCCCTAATTTGCTGGGAAGTGGCAGTGTGGTCCCCTACGGCACTGCGTAGGATCCTACGGTCTTGGCGTGCATCCGTGCGTCGCTGCGGTCCGGTCCCAGGTCGACAGGCACGTGCACCTTCCGCCGACCACTGGCGACAACATCGATGTACTGTGGAGACCTCATGCCCCATGTGTCGAGCAATTTGGCGGTACGTCTACCCGGCCTCCCTCATGCCCACTATACGCCCTCGCTCAAAGTCCGTGAACTGCACATACGGTTCACGTCCACGCTGTCGCGGCATGCTACCAGTGTTAAAGACTGCGATGGAGCTCCGTATGCCACGGCAAACTGGCTGACACTGACGGCGGCGGTGCACAAATGCTGCGCAGCTAGCGCCATTCGACGGCCAACACCGCGGTTCCTGGTGTGTCCGCTGTGCCGTGCGTGTGATCATTGCTTGTACAGCGCTCTCGCAGTGTCCGGAGCAAGTATGGTGGGTCTGACACACCGGTGTCAATGTGTTCTTTTTTCCATTTCCAGGAGTGTATATAAAAATATGTGATAATCTTGCCATTGGAGTCAAAGCAGTCACTGGGGATCAGACTAAATTCAAACAAAGAGTTAAACCTTTATCTTTTCGATAGCTCTTTCTATTTGTTACACAAATATTTTGAAAGTGTTTTATACTTTGTGAAATGTGATGAATTTCAAGCTTTACTCTCTCAACTTAAAAAATAGTTAGCCTAATATCTCATCTGTTAGCGTAACTGTTTATATGTGAATTGGACTGTGAGCCTTATAATTAGTATGCAGGATTGTAATTGCTGTAATGATGTCTTATTATTTAAGAATTTTTCAAGTAACTGTTTACATACAAATTAGATGTATTCTTTATAAACACTTATATACGATAATTACTGTAATTGTTTGACCTGTTCTATATTGTTATCTACAGACTTAAATCAAGAGCCTACTAAGCTCAAAAATTAATAAATAAAAAGTCATTTGCAGACCAAAGGGGCAAATTGGTACAGTTTGTTGTTGTGGCAAGCTGGTCACTATGAACAGTATTCTATGAAAAATGGTCTGCATTTTCAACAGTAATCACTAAAGAACTTTTTCTGGACTTGCCACAGTCAATAAGCATCCACAGGCTTCACTGGGTCCTTCAGCTCACAAATGAAAATATAGAGATCTCTTAAGAAATTATCTACAAACAAATTTCCAGGAACTTTACAAAAACCACTGTTACTGCCAGTACTTCACAACATCCACTGTGTGACCTTAATATAAGGGCTTTCACTCTGCATCTGTGTTCTGTTCACCGATCATATTTTTAGTTTTGGTATCTATTGCTAAGGATCCTGGATTACCCTCATGCACTACTCTGGTGTGATGGCAACATCACAACTGACTTCGAAAATTTGTTAAATAATATCCCAATTTTCTAGAATTTCTTCAAGGTTTTAGGAGGAATGGCAGGTTGTTTTGAGAGTTGATCTACATTACAGATAATCTATTTTAACATGCAGAAAATGCATTCTTTCAAGCTACAAATCAGGTTATGTAATTACAAAGAGACAGAAGTGGCCACCACTGCTTTCTAACCTCTCCCAACCCCTCTCTCTCCAATAGTTCTGATAGCTAGATTTAGTATTTTCATTTTTACGTGTGTCTATTGGTAGTACTGGATTTAAACCTCTTGAGACATGCCATGCCATGCCATGTGCACAAGTCACAGGCAGCCTCTTGTGGCCACCGTATGCAGATGCTGTTGGTAGGGTATCTGAGCGTAGCCTGTTAAGAGACCTGGTGCTGCAGCTCATATCCAGATAAGACGTATAGGGTTATAGCACCTCTCCTGCCTTGGGGAAAAGGCAATAATCCAATGCAAGCATCGGGGCAACTGAAGTTACACCTGGGGCCTCTGCAAAAGGTGCCATAGGTGATGACAGCGGTGGCAGATGGAGATTCTGGATCGGAACTGGTGAGTGGGGGTGGAAGTGGCATGGCCAATCCCCAGTGAAGTAGTGTAAGGAAGGACCAGTGATAAGGATGCTGCTTGCTCATTGGCATCTGAGTCCTCAACATGGTGGAACTGCACCAATAGTGAAGGCACCGGGCAGTGAAGTGGTGCCCGGGACTCTTGTTATGACAACCTGATGGCACTTGTGATGAAGCAAGCTACCGAGCGGGGTGGCGCAGTGGTTAGACACTGGACTCGCATTCGGGAGGACGACGGTTCAATCCCGCGTCCGGCCATCCTGATTTAGGTTTTCCGTGATTTCCCTAAATCACTCCAGGCAAATGTCGGGATGGTTCCTCTGAAAGGGCACGGCCGACTTCCTTCCCAATCCTTCCCTAATCCGATGAGACCGATGACCACGCTGTCTGGTCTCCTTCCCCAAACCAACCAACCAACCAACCAATGAAGCAAGCTGGAAAAATTTTACTTCATCTCTTGTTTTGCCATCTGCCTCCTTAAATTCGTTTTTTCAATTTTGATTGATTAACACTAACACATTTGAATATAATCTGCATTTTCATAAAAGAGAAAGGATGGACCTCAGTTTTAAAGAATATAACACCAGATTTAATTTTGTGCTTAGTTTTAGGTAAGTAATTGATTTTATAATTTATTTTGACTATGCCTAATTAGTATCTTTTGTTATAGGGTGCAATAAGTAATTGTTTTGCATCTTAAATTCCATTGTTGACTAATAAATAATAATAATGTCATGTGACTAGGGCCTCCTGTCGGGTAGACCGTTTGCCTGGTGCAAGTCTTTCGATTTGACGCCACTTCGGCGACTTGTGCGTTGATGGGGATGAAATGATGATGATTAGGACAACACAACACCCAGTCCCTGAACAGAGAAAATCTTCGACCCAGCCGGGAATCGAACCTGGGCCCTTAGGATTGGAATTCTATTGCACTGACCACTCAGATACCGGGGATGGACCATTGTTGACTTATAAACAGATATAAAGTCTGTACTAATTATAAACATTTGGAAGACGAAATGCTAGTAATTTTAAAGTATCTATTTGGCTCTATTCGAAAACATGTTAGCAAAGCCAGCCCTTAATCAATTCCAAAGTAATTAACATTTTTGTCCAGAGTATTGTACGCGTACTTATATTTGTTAATTTCATGATTTAAACAAATAATTTGACCTAACTCTTGCAGTAGAAGAAACTGTTAAAAGGACACAATTTTTTGATGTGTTCAGTTAATTTAATGAGTTAAGTTTTAATTGCAATTTCTGTAAATTGAACTTTGAACAATGTGTAGTTTTGGCCCCTATTATTGTGAGGATATATAAGGGCCTAATTTTTGGTCACGAGACAGTCATTCCACGGCCGAGTTTCAGATGGGGAACCTTTGTTGGTCAGAATGATGCTTCAACTTAACAGTGAAATACATGTTACACCATGTGTTAAAGCAATGGCGGTGTCTGTTCCTCACATACCTGATTATTCCGAAAGAACTGTGAATTATGTGGTTATGTTATTATTGCTTGTAGATGTTCGCATGTTATTATTGCTTGTAGATGTTCGCATGCAAACTACTGTAGTAGCAAGTTGATGTTCGCCTGCAAACTATTATCATTTACAGTAGATAGTACTGCACGTCCACCCCTTATTTTTTCAGCCAGTACGTCAACACTAAGGAAAACGAAGAAACAAAGCAGGTGAGCACTGCCACAACTGGTCCAGAGACATTGGAAGTGCAGGTGGCAGTGAAGCATCATGGGAAGGGTGGCAGCATGGATCAGGGTTGCGGACCCTGGAGGAGAGGCAGAAGGTGGCAACATCCATAAGGAGGGTGGGTTCACCCTCACAGCAGTGACACACCACAAGTCCAGGACAAGCAATGACGGAGGAGGCAAAGCTGATGGCGGCAGACTGCTGGTCCTCGCCTTGGCATGAGATGATTGCAGTGGCATGCCACCAGCCTCTCACTGGTGTGCACCATACAGAGGCAGTAGCTGTGGATCATGGCTGGAATCCACCGGCGACTAAACCTGCGAGCCCAGACCGTGGAGACAGGAGTAAAATGTGACGAGGGCTGTGCCGACAGACTTTGGTGGGGTGGCATGAGCAGTGCAGGAGGGTACATGGCTGGTGATCAGGAGCATCTTGGCTGGAATCCAATTAGCCCACTGGTGTAAATCTGATGAAGCACAGCAAGGCATCATCCACAAAAGAGTCACAACATACTTCTTCATTTGAACCTTGAACATGTGGACAAGCTGTTCAGCCTCACTGTTAGATTGTGGGTGAAAAGTTGGAACAGTCATTTGGTGAATGCTTTGGTAGGTACAGAAATCATAAAGGCCTGAGACACAAACTGTGCGTTATCCGTCACAAGCATAAAAGGCAACCCTTCGATACGAAATGTTTGAGAGGGCATGAACTGCAGCAACAGCTGATTTGGAAAAGCAGCTGACAGCAATAGGAAATTTTGAGTAAGCATTGAGAACTAACTACTAGTGAGAATTTAGGAAGGATGTCTCAAAATTAGCATGGACTCATTCCCAAAAATGCTGTAGTGCAGGCCATGGAGAGCATGTCATGACAAGACTCAAAATGTTATTGTCAGTACCTGGCCAAAGCTCATGACAATGGGCCAGTGATTTGGTATGAGCCCCCCCCCCCCCTCCAATTGTCCCAGATGTAGGAGCTGAAGGACATCCCGCTGTAGCAAAGTCAGTATCACAGCCCCAGACGACAGACCATCATAGCTAAGAGAACATCATTAAACATGAAAGGCAGTGATGGGGGGCAAAACGAGATGAATAACTTTGTGCAAAACAGGATCAACAGCAATAGTGGCTGCAATCTGGGATTCCATAACAGGAAACCCTTCCACTGCATCTTGTGTCTCAACATCTAAGCCTCTAAAAAGGAGTTCATCCTGATCGAAAGTAGTATCTGGCCCCATCAGTGTTGGCGTGCTGCATTGCATTTATCTCATAGTTGTAACAAGACAGAAACAAGACCCAATACTGGAGGCAATTTGCTGCTTTATTGGGCAATGGACCAGGGTGAAAGAAAGGAACCAAGGGCTTGTGATCAGTAATGAGGTGAAACTTAGACCCATACTCGAATACATGAAACTTTTTGAGGGCACAGACAATGGCAAGTGCTTCCTTTTTAACTTAGGAATAGGGCTACTGAGCTGAGTTGAGTGTTTTTGACGCATAAGCTATCGAACATTCAGAACCATACTCAGAGATGTGAGAGAATGCCCTGGAGCCCTACTGAGAGGCATCTGTAACCAAGGCCAGGTGGTGGCCAGGATGGAAGGTAGCCAAACAAGGAGCTTAGCTTTCAAAATCATCAACACACACTCAACATCCATAAAAATAAAAAAAAATAAAAAAAAATTAAAAAAAATCCACAAGGTACACTTAATGGAGATAATGGGCCAACATGGTCACACTCAGAATTTATATGTGATAATAGATAACTGTCCCTAAAAATGTTTGGAATTATTTAACTTTAGAAGGGTGAGGGAGAGCTGTTACAGCAGTGACATGATGCTGTAAAGGCTTTAAATGATCCCGAGAAGCCTCAAATTCCAAATATACAATGGATGGCTGAGAAAGATGGGATGTGGCCAAGTTACACTTCAGCCCTTCAGTATGTAAGATCATGAACCAGGAGCATTAGCTGTGTAAATGTTCTTCCATGCATGCATCCATCATGATGATGCCACTCAGATAATTAATGCAGTCCAGAACAGACACTGCCAGTTTTCCAGAAAACACTGAAAATCACAGGGGCACTAGCCACACTAGCCACACCAAGTGGGAGGAGCTGATATTAGTACAACTCGAAGGGTGTGTTAATCACAAGGGGCTTTTTCAAGTCCTCGTCCAATGGAACTTGTAACAGGGCTTCAGATAAATCAGTTTTAGAGAAAAACTCAGTCTTAACAAAAACTTTAAAGTCACTGCAGAGGCAATGCTGATCAAACAGTCATGAGGGGGGTAGATCACTCACTGGATGTAATGGGTTGTATGACATCAGCCAGCCCAATTCTGATTTCACATGATTGCACAAAGACACTGGAATTGGGTGTGCACAGAAAAAGCCTGACCACACCATTAGGTTTCAAGCTGATGTGGGCTGTAAAATTAGTGGCACAACTTAACCCATGCAAAGAAAAGAGACGAGAACTCAGACCACAGGGACTCTAACTGCTGATAAGAGACCTGGTCAGAAATGAGGAGCACCGCATCTGCAATGGAGGAACCAAAAGCATTAAAGCATCCAAACCAAACAAACTGTCAGCACCAGCATCATCCACTACCAAAAAAGTCAAGGAATGAACCACAGATTTATAAACAGTGGGAGCCATAAACTGCTCAAAAAATTGGGATATGCTGCTTACTGTAACACACCAAACATCAAGTAACTGGAGGCAATGCCAGAGACCCCAAATTCACATACGTTTGTGAGTTCAGCAGTGTCACAGCTGCACCCATGCCCACTTGAAGTCTGAGGACTTTGTCCATCAGTCACACTTCAATAAACAGTTCATTATTATTCATAAACACTGAAGACATGCAATTAAGACCCATGCCCATATCTGCTGGAGAGGTCTGGGAATGACACACAGACACTATATGTCCATTATTCCTACAGTTGCTGCAAGTCGCTCAACGTTTAGGGCACATGGCCCTGTCACATTGCATGAAATACTATGAGCAAGATCGGAGCACTGAGTGCTGCCACTGCTGTGAGTTGTTGTTGTTGTTGTTGTTGTTGTCTGTCCAGTATGGTGCAGAGGTCATGTTTGTATGGCTGCCTTGTTGTCCTCCCTCTGAAAACTAGTTGACACCTGATGACCGGCAACAGTAGCTGCTGTGGTGATGTCACACCGAGCCTCAATCAGATCACCAGCAGCATGAGATACCTCCAGCAATATTCAACACTTCAGCTAAAGATGCATTCTCACACTGTAGTGCACATTGACCCAAGCAATTGCTGTCCTCATGGACCATAGAATCAGCATATGAATCATGATGAGCATTGGTAACAACTGACATTTGTGACTGAGGTCACAGAGTTTGGTTGCCCGAACGCATTAGACTGATGGGGCTATTTATGAGAACGATAGAACTCGGCACATGCTGCTACGACATGCATACACTTACAGTGATAACCAGACAAAAACTTGCACATTTCATTGGATGAAAGCGATGCAGCTTCCTGGAGTGAGCTAACTGGTATAACAATTGGTAAATCCAATGGAAATGCCAAGAAAGGAATAAAATCTTACACATGTTAGCATCAGTGACACCAAAAGCAAGGAAGTGTTGCTGGAGCTGCTTCTCATAAGCCTCCCAGTCTGCCACATCATCGTAAGAGGTAGAAGGTGGCGGGTGTGCCCACAGTGGAATAGGCTGAATATTCAAAGTGGCTGACAAATTTGTGCTAGCAGCAGTAAGAGCCTACTGCAGCTCAAGGAGAGATTTGAACACTGCCTTCATGGACATAAGAACTGGTGGAACAACAAAATAGACTGAGCCCACGGAAGTAAACACCATACTCGTCACCAGTTGTGTTGTAACATTAGATAGAAACAGTAGTGCGGACACAAAGAACAAGAGTTTAGTGAACACTAAATATGGAAACAGTACAATAAACAATAGAACACATTTTGAGGACAGGTGCCTGCCGCACTGCCCTTTTATAGGGTGTACGGAAATTCTTGTTACAAACTTCTAGGACTTGTAAAAGTGGAGTGAGCAGGTAATATTTTGAATTGGACCCCATGTCCAGAAATATACCATTTCCATGCTACAACCATTTGAAAGCACGTTGGTTACACAACCACTTTTACAAGTAATTGATTAGGTATGATGCAGTACTCACTTTTTTTACAATTCAACTCCTTAATAGCGAAAGAAATTGCTCAGGTACTCAATGACAGGTTGTCTGATACAGATGTTTGACACCTCCTTGGAGAACCACAGTCACACCTTTCCTGAAACCATTAAGTGACTGCGGTGAAAAGGATATGCAATTTAATCAGATGTTGTGGAGAATGATCTTGATGAAGGCAACAAGCAACTCTTTCACTATTGTGAGTTTCACCATTCAGGAGGGTAATGTCAGTGTATTCTCCAAATGTATACTCAACTGTGTTACTCTAACATTTACAGACATGTGAATGAGGCTCAAACCATGTTAAAGAGGTCGGATAGACACCAAATGACATCTGCTGATCCAACATAACTTCCTCAACCATGACTACCTTGCTGCACATCTTCCTAGCAAGCATGTAATCAAATGTCTGTAGCATGGACGTGGGTTCCTATTCAAAATATTATTTACTCACTCCCTTCTACAAGTCCTACAAGAATTTCTAAACACTGTGTATAGAGGAGAGCTCCTGTAGATGGCACACAGGTGCTGTGCCACGTGCACTAGTTGTGGATGGCCTCTGGTAGCCAGCCCGCACAGATGTTGTTTGCAGTGTATGAGTGTAGCACATCAGTGACTTGGTATTATGGCATGTATCCAGGTATGCCTTGATGTCTTAACACATGTTTTATCACCCTGTCCCTTCTTCTTGTTAGTGTTTCACATTTATTTTTTTGTTTATTTAGCACCCATACTATCACATTCATGATACTGGACTTGTCAAAGTACAAAACAGTATAAAATATTATATATTTACATCATGTACAAAATCTTATCATTTGCAGCAACACATCTTTCTAACAAAACATTATTCTGCTTAATTAGATTATAAAATTAATTATGTACACACAGATAAAATAAAAGCTGGCAAATAACCTTGGATGGTTTTACTAAAACCATTAAATACCAGTACTTTAGTTAAATAGGCATAGTAACGTACAGCACAAAAGTTAGGTGCATAATTAGACACACACATGGATAAAAGAAGTTTAGTTTTATATACACTCCTGGAAATGGAAAAAAGAACACATTGACACCGGTGTGTCAGACCCACCATACTTGCTCCGGACACTGCGAGAGGGCTGTACAAGCAATGATCACATGCACGGCACAGCGGACACACCAGGAACTGCGGTGTTGGCCGTCGAATGGCGCTAGCTGCGCAGCATTTGTGCACCGCCGCCGTCAGTGTCAGCCAGTTTGCCGTGGCATACGGAGCTCCATCGCAGTCTTTAACACTGGTAGCATGCCGCGACAGCGTGGACGTGAACCGTATGTGCAGTTGACGGACTTTGAGCGAGGGCGTATAGTGGGCATGCGGGAGGCCGGGTGGACGTACCGCCGAATTGCTCAACACGTGGGGCGTGAGGTCTCCACAGTACATCGATGTTGTCGCCAGTGGTCGGCGGAAGGTGCACGTGCCCGTCGACCTGGGACCGGACCGCAGCGACGCACGGATGCACGCCAAGACCGTAGGATTCTTCGCAGTGCCGTAGGGGACCGCACCGCCACTTCCCAGCAAATTAGGGACACTGTTGCTCCTGGGGTATCGGCGAGGACCATTCGCAACCGTCTCCATGAAGCTGGGCTACGGTCCCGCACACCGTTAGGCCGTCTTCCGCTCACGCCCCAACATCGTGCAGCCCGCCTCCAGTGGTGTCGCGACAGGCGTGAATGGAGGGATGAATGGAGACGTGTCGTCTTCAGCGATGAGAGTCGCTTCTGCCTTGGTGCCAATGATGGTCGTATGCGTGTTTGGTGCCGTGCAGGTGAGCGCCACAATCAGGACTGCATACGACCGAGGCACACAGGGCCAACACCCGGCATCATGGTGTGGGGAGCGATCTCCTACACTGGCCGTACACCACTGGTGATCGTCGAGGGGACACTGAATAGTGCACGGTACATCCAAACCGTCATCGAACCCATCGTTCTACCATTCCTAGACCGGCAAGGGAACTTGCTGTTCCAACAGGACAATGCACGTCCGCATGTATCCCGTGCCACCCAACGTGCTCTAGAAGGTGTAAGTCAACTACCTTGGCCAGCAAGATCTCCGGATCTGTCCCCCATTGAGCATGTTTGAGACTGGATGAAGCGTCGTCTCACGCGGTCTGCACGTCCAGCACGAACACTGGTCCAACTGAGGCACCAGGTGGAAATGGCATGGCAAGCCGTTCCACAGGACTACATCCAGCATCTCTACGATCGTCTCCATGGGAGAATAGCAGCCTGCATTGCTGCGAAAGGTGGATATACACTGTACTAGTGCCGACATTGTGCATGCTCTGTTGCCTGTGTCTATGTGCCTGTGGTTCTGTCAGTGTGATCATGTGATGTATCTGACCCCAGGAATGTGTCAATAAAGTTTCCCCTTCCTGGGACAATGAATCCACGGTGTTCTTATTTCAATTTTCAGGAGTGAAGGAATGGTTTGATAATTAAGAATTTTTATTCAGAGAGTTATGAAGCAGACCTACAGATTTGAGCAATATTCCAGGTATTCATTAATGCCGTAGAAGCTGTTGTTTATTAGTAGATTTTTTTTAGTTCTTTTCTAAATATATTAATGTTTGGAATTTCTTTGATGGTATCTGGCAATGCACGGTAAAGAATGTTTTGTTTGCAAACAGCACTGGCCTGATATATTGATTTTCTGTGCACATCCCTATGATAGTCATCCCTGTTCCTTGTTTGATAATTGTAGATCTCAGTATTCAAAGCTGAAACATGGTGGTTTTTAATGAGGCAGATACTTTCAAATAGAAATATAGATGGTAAGGTCATGACTTTTAATTCCTTAATGATACATATACATGATGCTCTGTAAGCAACATCACTTATTAATCGTACAGCTTTCTTTTGAAGCTTAAAACACTGATTTTAAAAAGAGGTAATTCCCCAGAATACTATACCATACCTTAGTAGACTATGCATGTAAGCTCAGTAAGCACGTAATACTGTTTTCGTGTTACAGCAATCTTTAAGCATTCTTGATATGTAACAGTACTTGTTTAATTTTTTGTTAAGCATTTGTACATGTTTTTCCCATCTTAGGTGCTCATCCAACCATAATCCTAAAAATGTTATGTGATTCTTTTGCTGAATTTAGCCATTCGATAATTTGAATTTTACATTAGTCCTATTTTTGGTCCCTATATAGTTGAAGTTCATCCACACAGTTTTCTTGTCATTGACAACTAGACAGTTATCTTTTACACATTTTTCTGCCACTTCTGCTGTTTTATCGATTTTTTGCTGCATCTAATAATCATTCATCCCTTTTATAATGAAGCTGGTATCATCAGAAAATAATGTAATATCACCTGTTGAAAACTGTTGTGGTAGGTTATTAACAAAAACCAAGAACAACAATGGTCTC
Source organism: Schistocerca cancellata (assembly GCF_023864275.1). Classification (NCBI taxonomy): domain Eukaryota; kingdom Metazoa; phylum Arthropoda; class Insecta; order Orthoptera; family Acrididae; genus Schistocerca; species Schistocerca cancellata. The sequence continues at coordinate 459,136,165 of NC_064634.1, read as the reverse complement.
AATTTTGAGTCCTGGGGCACCCCATAATTAACTCCTTTATATTAAGAATGGCACACATTTCCATCCTGACAAACTTGCACTCTTTGTTTCCTATCAGTTAAATGAACTTGAACCACTCATAGGAAACACCGTGGACACCATAATTATATAGTTTAACGGAACAGCAAAGTCCTGCTAATCTGAACCCCGGTAATCTGCACGTTCGGTTAATCCGAACATGAAAAATGTTAGTCTGAGTATGGAAAACTGTCGGTAAACTGCTGCACATAAACACTATTTTAATTTACACATTACAGTAAACATGTGAAAAATTGGCAAGAAAACATTAGGTTTAAACAATGCATAACAATGAAAGAAAAGCTGTCAAATGTACTAAAATACAGTGGACATTTTATCCCTACTTTTTAGATGACAAAAACTTAGTGATTTTTTTTTGGCATAATGAAGACAGTCTGTTATATGACACATAGTTGCGCCATCGTCTCATAAACATAAAATCAGCAGGTGTAGCAGTGGGCTGTTGCTCCAAATAATGTAGCGCAAGGTCAAGGGCTTCTGCTGCGTCACTGTGAGGCACCAGCTCTCCTTTGTCACTTTCAGGCTCATTGTCACTTCTGTCACAGCAGTCCACTTCTTCCTGGTCTTGAGTCACAGCAACAACTAAATCAGCATCAGCAAGGTTCTCCTCACATGCCCCATCCGCTGCCATCCACTCATCTAAATCTCCTTCACTAGTTTCCTCACATCCAGGGATTGTCTGTATCATTTGTAGTAGATTTTCCTCTTCATTTTCAACTAGGCTGTCCTGTAATTCAAGAGATGTCCACCATTTTCTCCATGATTTTCGCAGAATATTTTCTGAAATAGTCTGCCATTACTCAGAGGCCCAATAAACAACGCCCTCCACATTGGCATTTTCATTTTGTCCACTAAAGGAATGTTATCATCTTGGATCAGCATTCTTAAAAATTGTTTTCTGTACATCAGTTTTAATGTTTGCTGTATGCCCTGGTCCATCGGCTATAGAAGTGGTGTAACATTCAACAGTAAAAACTTCGACACAATTTCTCCATCACATAATTCCTCAGTGCTCGGGTGAGATGGTGTGTTATCAATGAAAAGGATTGCATGGGGAGACAAAAGATTTTCCTTAGAAAACCGTCGAACAGAGGGAACAAACCGGCTGCGAAACCATTCTTTGAACAGCTTACCATCCATCCATGCTTTTTTTCTGGTTGCGATAATACACGGGCAGGGACTTCATGTTGCTGTTTTTAAAAGCCCTGGGCCTAGCAGATTTGCCGATCAGCATTAAAGGCAGCTTGAGATTACCAGTAGCTTTGCTACATGCTAATTAAGTCATATGATCTTTGCACATTTTAAAACCAGGAGCATGGTTTTCTGCTTTTAATGCCAGGCATTTTGTTGACAAGGCCCTAAAATTAAGGCCAGTCTTGTCAGCGTTATAAATTTTTTGGGGAGAATACTTCCCTCTCTTATCATTTTTTCAAATTCACCCAAGTATTCCTTCGCTGGATCATGGCCAGAAGAAAGGTTCTCTCCAGTAATTGTTAGCTGATGGATTCCATGAAGTTTTTTGAACCTGTCCAACCAACCCGTACTTGCACTAAAAGACTCATCACCATTCATTAACTTGTTCAGATAAATAGCCTTCTCCTGAACCAGTGCTCCACTCAAAGGAGTTCCCCTTTCTCTTTCCTGCATAAACCAAAGGAAAAGAGCTTATCCAGTTTATCATACTGGGACTATTTCAAAGTCTGCCGAATTTTGAGTGTTTTTCCAGATAATGTTGCACAGGACTGTTCAAGCTTCACTCAGTTCTTCTTCCAATCACAAACGGTTGCTTTACCAACACCCAGTTCCATTCCATTTTAGATACATTTTCACCATTGTCTATCTGCTTCACAGCATTCAGCTTTTCTTTGAGAGTTAATGTTGTATGTTTCCATTTACTCATGACAAAAATATGTACATCACTACACTTGAATGAATACAATACAACTGTTACATGTGCCAGGTACAGGTACCAGGTACAGTCATAATTAAATGTGCTAGTGTCATAGCAGAACCATTCTCACATATCATAAACATTCATTAACAGAAGGGGCGTTCCCACAAAAATTAAAAATTTCAAAAATAAAACCATTGTATAAAAAGGGTAATATATATGAAGTAGGAAACTATAGACCAATAGCTTTGTTATCTGTATTTTCAAAAATAGTAGAGACTGTCAGAAAATTATAATTACAAATTACATTCAAGGAAGCAATATTTAAATTCTTAATGACCAACTGCTGTTATAGTGTAAATGAATATCTGCAGTAACCTTGTAGCAAGCTCCTACATTCATTTACTATATGTTAATAGTACCATTAATCAAATGCTTGCCACAGCCTCAAAATTAATTTTTCGGAACAAAAGTGTGAAATGAATTATTTACTTATAATGTATTTCATGTAAAATGCCCCGAACAAAAGTGTTAAATCAATTATTTACTTGTAATGTATTTCATGTAAAAGATCCTTATCATACTTTTATATTATTACAGTAATCAAAGTTGTATTGCCAAAAAATATTGTGATGGGTACAATGAACCATTGTATTATGTAAGAAACTGTACACACTTACCTTATTTTTGTTATACTATGTTCTTTGATGAAATCCATACAATGTACATTGTCACTGGATGAATAAATTACTACTGCTACTACAACTACTACAGTGATCGATAACTAACATAACCAAGAGCTTTGCGAGCCAACAAGCAGTGCACTGACCTCAAACACTACAAAGGTCTCAACAGTGCACAACAACAAGGGCAGGGAGTGAGAGTAAGACATTATTCCCACACTTTTTCCCATTTGCTATCATGGTGTACCTACTTATCTGCTTGGTATACTTCATTCTAGAAACTTGTCACAATAATTCCAGCTAATCCAAACAAACCAGTAATCTGAACAAGGTCCAGTCCCAATTAGTTTGGATTAACGGGGCTTTACTGTAGTAGATTACGATTTATACGATCAAACACTTTGGAAAAGTCCAAAAACAACCCACAGATCAGTTCCTTGTCCTCAATGGCTTTGTAAACAAGTTCAAGGAAATTGAAGAGAGCTGTTTGTGTAGATTTGCTTTTTGTGAAACAATTCTATGCATTTACAAGAATTTTATTTTTGTTTAAAAAAATCTATCAATCTGTCATATATTATTCTTTCAATTATTTTCGAAAAACTGGATAATAATGATAGTGATATGAAATTTTTAATGTCAACTTGTCATCACTTTTATAAACTGGTACTACTGTGACTGCTGAAGTTAACTGGGAAACATGCCAGTTTCAAAGGAGTCATTGATTATGTCCACAACTTGAGAACAAGAACTTGTTGAATTTTATATTTACAGAAAGTTCTGTTGGTTTCCACATCCTAGTTTACATTTTTTAACATGAGATTAAAGACACTAATGCTGTCATCATTAATTAATCACTTTTATCTTGAGATTTCCTTAAAGTCAATTTAATTGCTTGATGATCAGAGAAACCTGTATCCAATACCTCAGATTTAAAGCCACATTTTGATTTGTCAATAGTACTTTCATTTTTGCTGCCGTATCTGGTGATATCATCTCCACATATGCCCTGGTGATATCTTCTACACATGTCCATATTGTATGCATTTAGTAGATTAGCCAGTTTCTACCATTTTTTACAGTTGTCATTGAAATTAACATTGAAATCCTCTAGCACAATTATGTATTTTGACTGAGAATTTACACATTTCAGAAGATTTTCCAAATTTTCAGAGAACCATTCAAAATTGCCACATGGTGACCTATATACAGGGTGTTACAAAAAGGTACGGCCAAACTTTCAGGAAACATTCCTCACACACAAATAAAGAAAAGATGTTATGTGGACATGTGTCCGGAAACGCTTAATTTCCATGTTAGAGCTCATTTTAGTTTCATCAGTATGTACTGTACTTCCTCGATTCACTGCCAGTTGGCCCAATTGAAGGAAGGTAATGCTGATTTCGGTGCTTGTGTTGACATGCGACTCATTGCTCTACAGTACTAACATCAAGCACATCAGTACGTAGCATCAACAGGATAGTGATCATCACGAACGTGGTTCTGCAGTCAGTGCAATGTTTACAATTGCGGAGTTGGCAGATGCCCATTTGATGTATGGATTAGCATGGGGCAATAGCCGTGGTGCAGTACGTTTGTATCGAGACAGATTTCCAGAACGAAGGTGTCCCGACAGGAAGACGTTTGAAGCAATTGATTGGCGTCTTAGGGAGCACGGAACATTCCAGCCTATGACTCGCGACTGGGGAAGACCTAGAACGACGAGGACACCTGCAATGGACGAGGCAATTCTTTGTGCAGTTTACGATAACCCTAATGTCAGCGTCAGAGAAGTTGCTGCTGTACAAGGTAACGTTGACCACGTCACTGTATGGAGAGTGCTATGGGAGAACCAGTTGTTTGCGTACCATGTACAGTGTGTGCAGGCACTATCAGCAGCTGATTGGCCTCCACAGGTACACTTCTGCGAATGGCTCATCCAACAATGTGTCAATCCTCATTTCAGTGCAAATGTTCTCTCTGTGGATGAGGCTTCATTCCAAAGTGATCAAATTGTAAATTTTCACAATCAACATGTGTGGGCTGATGAGAATCCGCACGCAATTGTGCAATGACGTCATCAACACAGATTTTCTGTGAACGTTTGGGCAGGCATTGTTGGTGATGTCTTGATTGGGCCCATGTTCTTCCACCTACGCTCAATGGAGCACATTATCATGATTTTATACGGGATACTCTACCTGTGCTGCTAGAACATGTGCCTTTATGACACAACATGTGTTTTTTTGCACGATGGAGCTCCTGCACATTTCAGTCGAAGTGTTCGTATGCTTCTCAACAACAGATTCGGTGACCAATGGATTGGTAGAGGCGGACGAATTCCATGGCCTCCACACTCTCCTGACCTCAACCCTCTTGACCTTCATTTATGGGGGAATTTGAAAGCTCTTGTCTACGCAACCCCGGTACCAAATGTAGAGACTCTTCGTGCTCGTATTATGGATGGCTGTGATACAATACGCCATTCTCCAGGGCTGCATCAGCGCATCAGGGATTCCATGCAACGGAGGGTGGATGCATGTATCCTCGCTAACGGAGGACATTTTGAACATTTCCTGTAACAAAGTGTTTGAAGTCACGCTGGTACATTCTGTTGCTGTGTGTTTCCATTCCATGGTTAATATGATTTTAAGAGAAGTAATAAAATGAGCTCTAACATGGAAAGTAAGCATTTCCAGACACATGTCCACATAACATATTTTCTTTCCTTGTGTGTGAGGAATGTTTCCTGAAAGTTTGGCCGTACCTTTTTGTAACACCCTGTATACATGCAGTTATAATTTTACTTTCTGTTAGTTCACATAAACAGTATTCAAAATCTTTTTCAATACAGTAGACATTTTTAAACCTAATTTCCTTTGACTTAACACCTGTTCTTACATATATACACATTCCTTCACTTTTTCTGAGAAGAGCCTCTTCATTCCTTACCTGAATATACAGGGTGTTTCAAAAATGACCGGTATATTTGAAACGGCAATAAAAACTAAACGAGCAGCGATAGAAATACACCGTTTGTTGCAATATGCTTGGGACAACAGTACATTTTCAGGCGGACAAACTTTCGAAATTACAGTAGTTACAATTTTCAACAACAGATGGCGCTGAAGTGATGTGAAAGATATAGAAGACAACGCAGTCTGTCCCCTTCAAGGTCACACGCCTATACGGCGACACACACAGCCATGGTATAAGTCAGCGATAAGCGCCTTTGCTGACTGCGGTCCACTATTGCATGAGTACATTACCACAATAGAAGCAATATACACAGTTCAAGCCCAACTGCAAAAGACTTGCGTTGACTCTGAATGATTATGCTCTGCCAACAATGACCCACACCGACACATGCATGAAACACCCTTCAGACTCGCACATGCGTGTGACCAAATGCAATGTCTGTCACACAACAATGTGGCAGTGGTGTACGTGATCACACCCCCACCAGATGGCCATGCCTCACTGCCACAGCCAACAGACATCACAACACACAATGTGGCTCACTGCCAAACAACACAGGTACATACAGTGCTATCTGCATTGCTTACCCCTTTGGAATGAGCCCATTCCAATCACTTGTGTGACACGCCAAGGGTAGACTCTATCAGTGTGCATTTAGAAATGGTACTACGCTTCAAATCAACACAGCCCCTTATCTGACCATGTCATAGTGTCTCACACCTACTCTCATTCAGGCAGCCGAGATATTGATTGATGATATGTTGCAAGTGGACGTTGTCCGTCCTTTAAACACTGCCTGGACATCGCACGTGAAACTGATACTTAAAAAAGATGGTTCTGTGAGACACTATGGGGACAATGGGTCATTTAATTCTCACATGATTCACAACAGCTACCCCGTGCCAAAGATTCAAGATTTCACACATTCATCCGTGTGAGCCACAATCTTCAGTGTAATTGACTGTCAAAAAGCGTATTATCAGATTTCTGTGCACTCAGACAATCATAAAATTTGGATTATCTGAGTTTTTGGTAATGCCATAAGGGCTAACAAACGTGATAGAGATGTGGTGACATTTCTTTGACAGAGTATTATTCAAGATTGATTCCTGTTGTACCTACCTGTATGATATTTTAATTCTTTCTGCCGGCATTTGTAGCCACGAATGGCATCTCAGACTCATTCTCATGGCCCTCCGTGATGCATGTGTCATCATCAGTGACAATATGAAGTTACTTTCTTGGCCACACCCTCAGTGCTGACAAAATCACTGCCTCTCCCATAAACGCACCACGACCTTCACCAACTTCCTGTTATTCTAAATCTTTATCAATGCCATTTACCTTATGCAGCAGAAGTACAGGCACCTCTGACCAATGCTCTGGCAGGCCCTCACACACAGGAGAAATGAAAAACTGTGTGGACTGCAGAAGTGCAAAAGTTGTTTGACCACTTAAAGGAGTCTCCGGTGGTGGAACTGTCCTTATCACACCTGATACCAGATGCTCAGATTACACCCACAACTGATACCAGTGACTCAGCTGTTGGTGTTGTACTCCAGCAACAAGTGATGATTACTACATGGCCTCTCAGGTCCCTCTCTAAGAAATAAACATCTCAAACAAAAATTGTCAGCATCTGACAGTGAGTTACTGGCAGAACATTAAGCTGTACGGCACTTTCACGAAGATACAGGTGGCGCCAGACATCATTTACGCTGACCATAAGCTGTTAGCAGAAGCCATATGACACCCATCAGAGTTAATCAACCACAGGAAATACTGTCATCTGGATTTAATTGCTCAATTGTCAACCGACGTCTGGCACTTGCATGAGGCAGACTATGTATGCCTAACTATCTTCCTTGAGTAAACACATTCTCCCTCAACTAGACCTTACGCAATCTCTAACAGAATCAGAAGGCTATAATATCTCTGATCCACAGCTGACAGAGTTCTATACTGGGTAGAAGCTGCTCGTCTAATATGTTAAAATAGACTCTATGGCTAAGGCTTTTATCACAGCTTGGCTATTGCATTTTGGTTGTCCGTTTCCTATCACCATGAACCAGGAATCCTACTCAATTTGGCACTTTTCACATGCTTTGCAGCTTACAGCATGGTAAGCCCAAAGCAATGGCCTACAAGAGAGATGGCACAGCAAAATGAAGACAGCTCTTTGTGTCATTGAGGCACATGGACCGAAACTCTTCCATGGGTACTCATCTATATCTGCACAGCATGTAAAGATGATCTACAAGCCTTGGTTGCAGAGATACTCTATGATGAGATGTTAATGCTCAAAGCTGAATTTGCATTACTGACACCCACTCCTTCCCTCAATGTGCAACATGTCAGGAACCATATTAGCAATTCTCTTGTGCCTCCTCTGTCCTCACACATGGCCCCCAAACTGTACATACACAAGAGACTCATGAATTTTGCAAACTTCAAAGCTCCATGATGATAACATACTAACAGCATTACAATCACCCTACAATGGCTCATCCTGAGAGGTCAAATGAGGAACTCAGGCGTTTGACATTGCTATTAACAGAAACACCACAACAATCTCAGTCAACAGGGGGGCACTTATCACCAAAGATGACAGGATCAGCCTGTGGAACTACATTAACTCAGACATATCTTGTCCGAGTGAATCACATCCTGCATAACCAGAACTAATGACAATCGATGTATGAGACTTTCATCCAGATGAAATTACAGTCAAGCTAGTCCACAATGACCTATGCATAGAAGAAAAATGCACAGCTCTGCAAATTATGACCAAGGCAATCACCCAATCTCCTTCAGACCTCTCACCTGCTGAAGACAGTAGATTTCATAGCGGTGTTTTCACAACTAACTGATCACTTGTTAACACCAGGACCAATTTGTCTACCCAAATATGCATTCCAATCACACGATGATGACCAACAGTTCAATACATCGTCAATGGTGGAAGAGCCAATGCTGACCACTCCCACCTCTCACTACTGTTGGTCACATTGTCTTCCTCTTCAGTTTGTGCCTTATTAGATGTACACCATCTCTTCTCTACAAGAAGGGCTGCTGATCAACACCTCCATGCCTCACAGACAATGGTTTTCCACCACACTCTCCAGTGCCCTACATTCAAGTAGGTGGGGTTGAGGGGCTCTGTGTTGACACTGAGACAAAGAGAATCACTGACCAGCACTGTGGAGTGGGGTGTGGAGCCTCTGCACCCCGGATGCTAGTTCGCACCAAGTGATAGATGGTGGATGCCTCCTGTATTGTGTGAAACTGAATAAATGTTTATTTAGACCTATTGGTGGTTGCATGTTATTTACATGTCACTTACTACTGTACCTGTATCTTGATAAGATTTCAACATGGCACAGAGATTGGCAACTTGCTCTAAATGTTCAGAAACGTAAAACTGTGCACTTCACAAAACAAAACAAAAATGTAGTATCCTATGACTATAATATCAATGAGTCACTATTGGAATTGGCCAATGCATACAAATACCTGGATGTAACCCTTTGTAAAGATATGAAATGGAGTGACCACAGAGGTTCAGTAATGGGTAAAACAGGTGGTAGACTTCGGTTTATTGGTAGAATACTGGGGAAGTGCAATCGGTCTACAAAAGAGATTGCTTACAAAACACTCGTGTGACCCATCCGAGAATATTGCTCAAGTGTGTGGGACCCAAACCAATAGAACTTACATGGCATATTGAATGTGTACAGAGAACAACAGTATGAATAGTCATAGGTTTGTTTAATCCATGGGAGAGTGTCACAGAGATACTGAAGGAATTGAAATGGCAGACTCTTGAAGACAGATGTAAACTATCCTGAGAAAGTCTATTAACAAAGTTTCAAGAACTGGTTTTAAATGATTGCTCTAGGGATATACAACAACCAGCTATGTATCCCTCACACAAGGGTCATGAGGATAAGATTAGAATAATTACTGCATGCACAGAGGTGCTCAAACAATCATTCTTCCCACACTACATAGGTGAATGGAACAGGAAGAAACCATAATAACTGGTACAACGGGATGTACCCTGCCATGTGCTTCACGCGGTCTGCAGAGTATAGATGTAGATAGTAGATGTAGAAATGGAGGTATACACTACATGACAAAAAGAATCTGGACATCTGGCTGAAAATGACTTACAAGTTCGTGGCACCCTTAATTGGTAATACTGGAATTCAATATGCTGTTGGTCCACCCTTAGTCTTGATAACAGCTTCCATTCTCAGAGGCATATGTTATACCAGGTGCTGGAAGGTTTCTTGTGGAATGGCACCCCATTCTTCATGGAGTTTTGGACTGAGGAGAGGTATTGATGTCAGTCAGTGAAGGGTGACACAAAGTTGGAGTTCCAAAACATGCCAAAGGTGTCCTATAGAATTCAAGTCAGGACTCTGTGCAGATCAGTCCATTACAGGGCTGTTATTGTCTTGTAACCACTCCGCCACAGGCCATGCATTATGAACAGGTACTCGATCATGTTGAAAGATGCAGCCCGCCACACCAAATTGCTCTTCAACAGTGGGAAGCAAGAAGGTGCTTAAAACATCAATGTAGGCATGTGCTGTGATGGTTCCATGCAAAACAAGGGATGAAAACCCTCTCCATGGAAAAAACGACCAGACCACCACCTCTGAATTTTACTGTTGGCACTATACATGCTGGCAGATGACATTCACAGGGCATTCGCCATACCCACACCCTGCAATCAGATCACCACATTGTGTACCAACGTTTTGCCACTGTTCAATCGTCCAATGTTTATGCTCCTTACACCAAGTGAGGCATCGTTTGGCATTTACCGGCGTGATGTGTGGCTTATTAGCAGCCACTCAACCATGAAATCCAAGTTTTCTCACCTCCCACCTAACTGTCACAGCACTTGCAGTGGATCCTGATGCAGTTTAGAATTCCTGTGTGATGGTCTGGATAGATGTCTGCCTATTACATATAACAACCCTCTTCAACTGTCGGCGGTCTCTGTCAGTCAACAGATGAGGCTGGCCTGTATGCTTTTGCACTGTACGTGTTCCTTCATGTTTCCACTTCACTATCACACTGGAAACAGTGGACCTAGGGATGTTTAGGAGTGTGGAAATGTCACATACAGATGTATGACAGAAATGACTCCCAATCAGCTGAACACGTACATGAGTTTCGTGGGGCGCCCCATTCTGCTCTCTGACGATGTCTAATGACTACTGAGGTCGCTGATATGGAGTACCTGGCAGTACTTTGCATCACAATGCACCTAATATGAAAAACGTATCTTTTTGGGGGTGTCCAGATACTTTTGATCACATAATGTACCTCTAGTAAATAATGTATATGTTTTAAGTATTGTTACATTTTCACATTAGCTGAAAGGTAATTTTCTGTTTATTTTCATAGGTCCATGGATGGTTGTTAGTCAACTGAAACCAGTAATCAGCAAGTTCTAATTTTATTTCTTATTGTGATCAAGACTATTGATAATAATTTTTAACAACTAATAATACAGACTGATGAATCTCCATCATCCAAGAATGTCAGGTCTTACAAAGTATTGTAATTGTTAGTTTTGTTTACACTCAGTTTCTTTAACTGATCTCTTTGAACTTCTTCAGTTACTTAGAATACCAGAAGGAACAGTCAATAGCCACCACAGTGAACTGCATTATTCCTACTGTACTAAGTGGAGAAGGAAGCACAGAGATTCAGTCAAACATGATGAGGCTTCAAAGGGAGAGAGATATTGTCACCATGCTTCATGTCCTTAAGAAATATAAAACTGTTCATTTCATACAACAAAACAATATGCAATGAGTCACAATAGGAATCACTCAATCATACAAATGTTTGGGTTTACAGGTATTTGTAGGGATGTTGTTGTTGTTATGGTCTTCAGTCCTGAGACTGGTTTGATGCAGCTCTCCATGCTACTCTATCCTGTGCAAGCTTCTTCATCTCCCAGTACCTACTGCAACCTACATCCTTCTGAATCTGCTTAGTGTATTCATCTCTTGGTCTCCCCCTACGATTTTTACCCTCCACACTGCCCTCCAATACTAAATTGGTGATCCCTTGATGCCTCAGAACATGTCCTACCAACCGATCCCTTCTTCTGGTCAAGTTGTGCCACAAACTTCTTTTCTCCCCAATCCTATTCAATACTTCCTCATTAGTTATGTGATCTACCCATCTAATCTTCAGCATTCTTCTGTAGCACCACATTTCGAACGCTTCTATTCTCTTCTTGTCCAAACTATTTACCGTCCATGTTTCACTTCCATACATGGCTACACTCCATACAAATACTTTCAGAAATGACTTCCTGACACTTAAATCTATACTCGATGTTAACAAATTTCTCTTCTTCAGAAACGCTTTCCTTGCCATTGCCAGTCTACATTTTATATACTCTCTAATTCGACCATCATCAGTTATTTTGCTCCCCAAATAGCAAAACTCCTTTACTACTTTAAGTGTCTCATTTCCTAATCTAATACCCTCAACATCACCTGACTTAATTCGACTACATTCCATTATCCTCGTTTTGCTTCTGTTGATGTTCATCTTATATCCTCCCTTCAAGACACCATCCATTCCATTCAACTGCTCTTCCAAGTCCTTTTCTGTCTCTGACAGAATTACAATGTCATCGGCGAACCTCAACGTTTTTATTTCTTCTCCATGGATTTTAATACCTACTCCGAATTTTTCTTTTGTTTCCTTTACTGCTTGCTCAATATACAGATTGAATAACATCGGGGAGAGGCTACAACCCTGTCTTACTCCCTTCTTAACCAATGCTTCCCTTTCATGTCCCTCGACTCTTATAACTGCCATCTGGTTTCTGTACAAATTGTAAATAGCCTTTCGCTCCCTGTATTTTACCCCTGCCGCCTTTAGAATTTGAAAGAGAGTATTCCAGTCAACATTGTCAAAAGCTTTCTCTAAGTCTACAAATGCTAGAAACGTAGGTTTGCCTTTCCTTAATCTTTCTTCTAAGATAAGTCGTAAGGTCAGTATTGCCTCACGTGTTCCAACATTTCTACGGAATCCAAACTGATCTTCCCCGAGGTCGGCTTCTACCAGTTTTTCCATTCGTCTGTAAAGAATTCGTGTTAGTATTTTGCAGCTGTGGCTTATTAAACTGATTGTTCGGTAATTTTCACATCTGTCAACACCTGATTTCTTTGGGATTGGAATTATTATATTCTTCTTGAAGTCTGAGGGTATTTCGCCTGTTTCATACATCTTGCTCACCAGATGGTAGAGTTTTGTCAGGACTGGCTCTCCCAAGGCCGTCAGTAGTTCCAATGGAATGTTATCTACTCTGGGGGCCTTGTTTCGACTCAGGTCTTTCAGTGCTCTGTCAAACTCTTCACGCAGTATCGTATCTCCCATTTCGTCTTCATCTACATCCTCTTCCATTTCCATAATATTGTCCTCAAGTTCATAGCCCTTGTATAGACCCTCTATATACTCCTTCCACATTTCTGCTTTCCCTTCTTTGCTTAGAACTGGGTTTCCATCTGAGCTCTTGATATTCATACAAGTGGTTCTCTTATCTCCAAAGGTCTCTTTAATTTTCCTGTAGGCAGTATCTATCTTACCCCTAGTGAGATAAGCCTCTACATCCTTACATTTGTCCTTTAGCCATTCCTGCTTAGCCATTTTGCACTTCCTGTCGATCTCATTTTTGAGACGTTTGTATTCCTTTTTGCCTGCTTCACTTACTGCATTTTTATATTTTCTCCTTTCATCAATTAAATTCAATATTTCTTCTGTTACCCAAGGATTTATACTAGCCCTCGTCTTTTTACCTACTTGTTCCTCTGCTGTCTTCACTACTTCATGCCTCAAAGCTACCCATTCTTCTTCTACTGTATTTCTTTCCCCCATTCCTGTCAATTGTTCCCTTATGCTCTCCCTGAATCTCTGTACAACCTCTAGTTCTTTCAGTTTATCCAGGTCCCATCTCCTTAAATTCCCACCTTTTTGCAGTTTCTTTGTAGGGAAACGGAATGGAATGATCATATAAACTCAGTTGTAGGTAAAGTGGGAGGCAGACTCACGCTCACTGGTAAGATACAGTCAGCTTACAAAACATGTGAGCAACTCATCTTAGAATACTGGTCAAGTGTGTGGGACCCATACCGAAGAGGATTAACAGGATATATTGAATGAATGTAAAAAAAGTCACTCATGATCAAAGGCTGACTCACAGAAGAGTGTCACGGAAGTGCTGAATGAAGAGAAGTGACAGATGCTGTAAGACAGGCGACACAAACTTTCCATGCAAAAACTACTTACAAAGTTTTGTGAACCAGTGTGGAGTGAAGAATCTCCAGAGCAGAGTTTTTATTCATTACAGAATTCTCATATACTACCTCCAGAAGTGTGTTGATAACAACTAGTTCTCTGTGATACAGTGAGTTTTTTGTATTACTTATGATGCTGAGTTATTGTGCATGGTCCTCATTGAAACTGACCAAACCCTTTATACAAAAAATTGGCATTTTAGAGTATTCCTTTCCAGTCTCCTTCCCTTCACCTTGCCCCACCAGATAAATTTTGGCAGATGACTACAGTCATGCACCAAGACATTAAGCAATTCTTACATATGTGAAGGGAATGGGAGAAACAGTAAAATGTGGTACAGTGTAGAAGAACCCTCTGCCATGTGCTTCACAGTGATCTGACGGTATGGTTGTAGATGAATTCAAATTGAAAAAAGTGGTTCTTTAATGCTGAAGAAATCGTAGAGAATGTTTGGTGCAAACCTATGTGACATTACAATTTCAGTGGGTCTGATGCAGTCCATTCATGGTCTGTCAACTGGTAAAACTGATGGCTTGTGAAGAGCTTGAGATCCAATTTAGAATCCCATATCACTAAAAAATTAAATGGCTATACTGTAACCATACCGAAAATTTCTCACAATTTTCTGTCACATTTTGTGTATCAGTACTATCACCATCACAAAAAGACCAGATATGCTTTTCAGCTTGCCCTTTACAAATAAGAAGTCTCTCCATCACAAAATTGGAAGATAAACTTGTATCACTATCCACTTGTACTGAGTAAGATCAGCTCTGTTTCAGGTTTTTACCATCACTTCAATTACTGGCAAGCAGGTGCTGATTTGTGCAAGCTGTCATGAAAATTTCACTTTGCAGCGGAGTGTGCACTGATATGAAACTTCCTGGCAGATTAAACCTGTGCACTGGACTGAGACTCGAACTCGAGACCTTTGCCTCTCGTGGGCAAGTGCTCTAGCATCTGAGCTACGGTAGTTCAGAGGGATAGCTCAGATGGTAGAGCACTTGCCTGCGAAAGGCAAAGGTTCCGGGTTCGAGTCTCAATCCTGCACGCAGTTTTAATCTGGCAGGAAGTTTCATGTCAAGAAAATCATCATAAATTATCATGCCTAACATGATAAGTGAAATATTGCATTACAAACTTACATCATTTAGAGTTCTGACAGAACAAAAGTTTACATTTTACATAAGCATATACATACAGCGAAACAGTGGTTGCGAAATCCTGAGTGACACTGTGCTTAGAACCATACCAAAGTGATCCTCAGTCCCTGACATAAGGGTGTGTGGCCCATACCAAAGAGGATTAACTGGATATATTGAACGAATGCAAGGAGGGTCACTCATGGGCAAAGGTTGACCCACGGAAGAGTGTCACGGAAGTGTTTGAACAAGGAGAAGTGGCAGATGCTATAAGACAGGCAACACCCCATCCATGCTATCGATAGAACTACATCATTTTCTACAGCAATTTCACAAATTTTATACTGTTGTTGGCTAGTTTAATGAAAAGGAAGTATTATTGAAAAATATCACTTAAATGAACTATGTTCATGAAAAATTATTCTTCATTTATACAAATGACATAAAAAATCCAAATATTTCTACCAGAATAATGTTGTTCACAGATGACATGAGCATAATTATAAGTGGTGATAAAATATCATTAGGTACCACAACTGACACAGTCGTGATATACAGGGTGTTACAAAAAGGTACGGCCAAACTTTCAGGAAACATTCCTCACACACAAAGAAAATATGTTATGTGGACATTTGTCCAGAAACGCTTACTTTCCATGTTAGAGCTCATTTTATTAATTCTCTTAAAATCACATTAATCATGGAATGGAAACACACAGCAACAGAACGTACCAGCGTGACTTCAAACACTTTGTTCAAAATGTCTTCCGTTATCGAGGATAAATGCATCCACCCTCCGTCGCATGGAATCCCTGATGCGCTGATGCAGCCCTGGAGAATGGCGTATTGTATCACAGCCGTCCACAATATGAGCACGAAGAGTCTCTACATTTGGTACCGGGGTTGCGTAGACAAGAGCTTTCAAATGCCCCCATAAATGAAAGTCAAGAGGGCTGAGGTCAGGAGAGCGTGGAGGCCATGGAATTGGTCCACCTCTACCAATCCATCGGTCACTGAATCTGTTGTTGAGAAGCGTCCGAACACTTCGTATGTGCGGATCTCCATCGTGCATGAACCACATGTTGTGTCGTACTTGTAAAGGCACATGTTCTAGCAGCACAGGTAGAGTATCCCGTTTGAAATCATGGCGGTGAATCGAGGAAGTACAGTACATACTGACGAAACTAAAATGAGCTCTAACATGGAAATTAAGCGTTTCTGGACACATGTCCACATAACATCTTTTCTTTATTTGTTTGTGAGGAATGTTTCCTGAAAGTTTGGCCGTACCTTTTTGTAGCACCCTGTATGTACAACAATGGTTTAATGCTAATGAGTTAACACTAAATCTATTATGTACAATATGGCAAATCTACCCAAGATATGGACCTCCCATTAAACTAATTGATAAGGAGATAGAAAGTGTGCAATCCAAAAAGACTTTTGGGCATGCACGTTGATCAAAACTTAAACTGGAAAGACCATCTCAAGTATTTATCCCACACGCTAAATTCGGCATGTTTTGCATTGAGGATATTATCTAGAGTATGCAGCACAGACTGTACTAGACTAGTGTATTTTGCTTACTTTCAGTCCATCATGTTTTACGGCATAGTCTTCTGGGGTAAAACTAAAGCTTAATAGATATTTTCAGATTTCAGAAAAGCGCTATATGAATCACAACACATAATTCTCCAAGAACTCGTTGTAGGCCCCTTTTCAAACAACTACAAATACTCACAATACCATCACTGTATATATTTATAAAAACACTCTGAGTAGAAGAGCACATATGAAAAATCTACGTACAAATGAGGACTGCCACAATTATAATACAAGAAGTCATAAGAACTTGTATGTAGAAAGGGCAAGGACAACACAAACCAAAAAGCATGTAAGTTATTTTGCAATAAAACTTTACAATGCTCTGCCAGTGTACATGAAGGAAATAACAGATGAAGAAAAATTTAAGACTGAGCTTAAAAATTACTTTTTAAGCAAAACTTTCTATAACATAGATGAGTACTTTGATTGTGTGTAAATTTATTGCCAAAAATTTTAATTTGTATGTCCAAGTTTGTACTTATAAAAATGCCTTGAAAGTGATATTCCATTATTATGTTGAAGTACTTGTACTTGCATCATAACTTTGTTGTAACAATTCTTACATCATGTAAATGATTTATGAGAAGATAATAAAACGAAATGAAATGAAGCTGTCCACAGCTTGTGTTGTGGGTCAAGTAGTGTGGTGGATTGAGAGTGTATTAGAGAGATGCATTGGTTAACTGTGTTTTATACACAAGCTGGCTAAAATGCCACACATCTGCACTACTGTAGAATCTGCATATATGATGTATGCTTATAGCTTCGGCAATGGTAGAGCTCTTCCCGCTGTCAGATTATACCATCTGAGCTTTCCAACACATTGAATTCCTTATCATAGAGTGTTTGCAGTACAATGCGTGAAACAGGTATTCTTCCAAGATCCCATTTTTTTTAAACATGTAGTTCAACAGTCTGTGCATGAACAACACATTGTTGAAATGATGCAGTGCTGTTCTACCAACCAGTGCAGAGCAACTTTTTGCACATTCCAATGTTTCATGAATATTTGTATAGTGAATTTTACATGCAGAAAACATACCCATTTCATATACGGTGTTAAAAAAAAAAAAAAAAAGTTTCAAATGGCTCTGAGCACTATGGGACTTAACATCTGAGGTCATCAGTCCCCTAGAACTTCGAACTACTTAAACCTAACTAACCTACTGACATCACACACATCCACGCCCGAGGCAGGATTCAAACTTGCGACTGTAGCGGTCGCGCGGTTCCAGATTGAAGCGCCTAGAACCGCTCGGTCACTGCGGCCAGCCGTATCCACAATCTTTATATTGGTGAGAATGCCACAAAACTTGAATTTTTGCAATGGTTAAATGACAACAGTCATTTGTTTCTGTCAATACTATTAACTGATGAAGCCACTTTTACATGGAATGGAATCAACAACACTAGCGATAATCACAGATGGTCGTAGGAAAATTCACATGCTACAGTGGAAACCAACCTCCAAGCTCGTTTTCCAATTAATGTTTGGTGCGGCACAATCGGTAATGTGTTGCCAGGTCCAGCCATTTCAGAAGAGGGAATAATGGAACAGAATTACTTTCGTTTTTTGGAAAATTCATGCGCTGAACACCTTGCGGGTGTTCTTTTGGGCACACAGATTGCAATGTGACGGAGCTCCTCCGTATTTCACTACACGTGGCAGGTAACATCTTAACTGCAGTTACCCAATCGCTGGATTGGTCATGGTTATACAATGAACTGGCCACCAATATCGCCAGATCTTACGCTGTTAGATTTTTGTTTGACGGAGTCTGAGGTGTATAAACAAATGATGAATATACGAGATGAATTGCTTGGTCGCATCATGGGCGCAGCTGCCCTCATTAAGGGTCGTGCAGAGGCATTTATACAACCAACAGGTGTTATCCAAAAAATGCACAAATCATTGAAGTTGACAGTGGGGTATTTGAACAATTATTGTGAACTGTACAATAGCTGTAATGTAACATAGACGATAATGCTTAGAGGTTAGTGTGTTAAAAATACTGGTACATATTTATCAACTGATACTCTGTAAAATGCTTGTTGTAATGTTTACTGTTATAAACGTATACACCTAAGGAATGAATACTGATAATAAAATAAATTAAATGCGTTCTAGCTTGTAAACCATTTGGAATACGACATTTGTCCATATGAAGTTTTCCCCTTCAGATCATCGTTCCTGTCATATCCCTCAATACTGACCATTCCTCCTGAGACACACTGTACAAAAACTGAAAGTAAAATAAAATCTATCTTATTGATCATGGCAGCCACTGTACATTGCTTGAAAGAAAACATTGAGCGTTGTTGTAGGCTTCAAAATTTTCATTTATTCGCTATGGGTCAATTACCGTATGACTGTGAAGTCATTATCAAGCGCATAGTGTCTCTATGCAACAAGCCATAGGGTACGTGGCACATAAATTAATGTCAATCTACACGTCGAACAACATATCACCTTTGACATGATATGTATCATAAACGAACAGAGATTGTAAGATATGTGGAAGAACTAAGTACAGTACAGCCTGTGGGTGAATTTGACATCCATTCACTGATGAACCATATTTTATCATACACGTACATCAACTTATACGCTCGTTACACCCATAACTTTATCCATAACGTACAATACAGCTTGGGAATGGACGTGACACCCACATACTAAAGAACCACATTTTATCAAAAGCGATCCTCAACTTACACACACGTAACATCCATAGCTTATGTTCCCCATATCTTTCTGCAAATATTTTCCCCAGCAGAATTTATCTTTTTAGTAAGGGCATGCATGTCTGCAACAGTCAATTGTTTCGTATTGTACAAAAAATGTCTCTTTGCCTTACCTTCTGCGAGCTTTCGATTGAATACTTTTGAAAGAAAATGGCTTTGACACGCTCAATTAAACTTCACCAGGAATCTGCGACTGACTTGATTACGTCGCTCCAGACAATGCTGCTAAAAATGTTGCCTCGCAACAGGCTTCCTTTTGTACAAGCCTGCACATTGTCAGTAGACACGCTCAAACATATGGACGTGTACTATGCTCGCACAAGCTTGCGTTATCGATCACGCCACAAGTAGCTGCAGCAGAGGAAATGCCTGTACAAAATTACCGTACAGAAAAGCAAAACACTGTACATGAATCTGGTGTTGTGACATGCGTAGTTATCCTGCTGGAAGGTGCCATCGATATCAGGGAAGATAACAAGCATGAAGGGATGCAAGTGGTCTGCAATAATGTTCACGTAATACACAACTGCCATGGTACATCCGATTACTACCACATGTCCCCTAGGAGCCCAGATGAACGTCCTTTCAAAAATATGCGTTCTCAGGACCTAGAAAGACGTAGATATTGACAGACTATCGAGATCTTGTCGATCTCACTTGGGAAACACAGTCAACACTGCGTATTACATATCACGATTTCCAAAAAGCGTATGATAGAATAGAATTTAACTACCTTGAAAGAGTCATTGCTAAAGTGGGATTTGATAAAGAGTTAATCGAAATTGTCGATGTATTTGTACGAAATGTGTGCACCAGAATCAAGATTGATGATAATCTTTTGAAACACACACTGTTGCAGCCTAGGGCTCTCCACCAGGGTTGTTCTTAGTCTGCTTCTTTCTACGCATTAGTGTTGTGTCTTAGGCTAGAGGGAAGATAGGGGTTATAAGTCAGTCTACAATTACCGAGTGATTAGGACCAATTACAGAAAGACAAAGTGCCAGTAATGGCTGGCTGATTGCTTGGATCAGCGCCAAACACCGTCACAGGGAACTTATGAGAGGCGCAGATTTTGGGACTCGACAGGATGATTGCAGCAGGAGATTGAAGGAATTCAGGGATCCGAGGGATCCGAAATGAAAATGCTATTGATGGCTGAGAGTCTCCACGTGGGGAAGTTCGACCGCCGAATTGCAAGTCTTTTCTGTTGACACCACATTGGGAGACTTCCATGTCAATGGCAATGAAATCATGATGAAGACAACACAATACACAGTACCTGCATGGAGAAAATCTCCGACCCAGCCGGGAATCGAACCTGGGCAGCAGTCATATGCACTGACCGCTCAGCTAAGGGGGCAGACAGGAATCCGCACAACATTATTTATTTGCACTCAGATTAGCTTCTACACTGAAAGGTTATTATAAACATTAGGAAAAGCAAAAGATGCAACTGGTGGCACGACAGAGGTCTATGATAGACTCTGTGGGATGAGAACTGACAGAAGTTCAAAATGGTTCAAATGGCTCTGAGCACTATGGGACTTAACAGCTATGGTCATCAGTCCCCTAGACTTACAGTAGAACTACTTAAACCTACTAACCGAAGGACATCACACAACACCCAGTCAACACGAGGCAGAGAAAATCCCTGATCCCGCCGGGAATCGAACCCGGGAACCCGGGCGCGAGATGACAGAAGTAGCAGCATTGTTAAGTACTAACTTCCAGAGCAGCACTCCAAGTGAGAGGCACGGACTTGTCAGAGCTCACCCAAGGTTGGCAACGAGCGACAGGGATTTGGCGTCCCAGCGCTCTGACAGAACTTTTGTCTGTACACAAAAATTTGGGTTTGTAAAGGGTTATGGCGACGCACTATTTCTCCCTTCCTATAGTTGGCTCAGAAATCCACTGGTAGTTTACAGATTTTGGTCAATCTGATGCGGGACTCTGCACCTCCTTGATGCCCCTGGCCAACTGCAGTCAAATTCCTTCCCTTCTCCTACTCTGAAAGTAGGTTCTTACATTAACGAATTCCAAGTTTGGTAGCAACAGCGTTCTGCTGAACTCTAATCGCCACTGCCTTTACTATTATGGCTAGCAACAACAATGTTCTACTTCGCTTGGCCCCACCCTGAGACCCCTCGTGAGTAGAGATTGCTGTTGCAGTAGGTGCACCCATTTCCCAACTCACTCTAACATGTGGAAACCCACTGAAGTTGCGGTTCTCAGAGACAAGTGGCAAGCTCGCTGCCTCCGCTAAGATGTGGCTGTTTGTTACCGTCCTATATTGTGATGCCTCGCCACAGCGTCTACACGGTGGCTGGAGTTACCAGCTCTCTGAAGTGGAACTTGTACTCTGGTGCGGCTCAGTTCTGCTCTCTGCATTGTGTCTCTGATTTCTTATCTTGCCGTACCCTTGCTGGCTTCCAACAGCCTGGAGCTTAACAATGTACACGTCAATACATCATCAAAATATGACAATAGCAATGCAACGTCTTCTCCAAAGATTACAGACCACATTGACTGGATGCTGTATCTATGGGCTGAAGATAGCAGTAAACGTGTAAGCAGATGATTAATTTAATTTTAAACGCTGAGTAAGATTAGATCAGCGCGGTTGACTCACTCAACGAATATTAAAGATCCATCAGAGCCAGAATCAACTTGGATAAATCAATTTTTAATATCAAAGATTCATTGAAGCCAAAATCAACTTGGATGAATCAGTTCGTATTGTGTGTGTGTGAATTCCTAAGGGACCAACTGCTGAGGTCATCAGTCCCTAGACTTACAGGCTACTTAAAGTAACTTTTGCTAAGAACAACACACACACACATATGCCCGAGGGAGGAGTCGAACCTCCGGTCGGTGGGGCCACGCAATCCGTGATATGGCGCCCTAAACCGCGCGGCAATTCGTATTGTACTTGAATCCAAATCTCAATGTCGGCAGCACCAATTGTTGCATGCAGTTCACAAAGTACATCATTTGTTCGTGACCAGCATGGCGCATCAACTCAATTGGCAGGAGAAAGTCAACCAACAAAAACCTCCTTAAGGAGTGATATTAAATGATTGGCTTATTATATCAATGATTATGTATTATACAAACTCAATCATGTAGCTGCAGTCCGACCTATACCTAAAATATGCGAGACAAGTACTTTCCGTGACAGCGTTGTATGTCTGGATGTTCTGTATGTTCAAATTGCCCTTTCTCACCACAGCTGCCCCACGTACCAACGGGCGATTGGCGTTGAGATATCCACATCAGCATTGAGTGACAGTGTTCCTAAAACATGAAGCAAGATATTCAGAGAAGGCGCAGGAAGTATCAGAGGAAGGAACCTCCAAATGTTTCAACCCTCAGTATTAAGGCCACAGATTTATAACGACCTTGAACGCAAAATTTACAGATAGCTGTACATCTACTACACAGAAACAAGTTACCTAGGAGCGAAAAGATTGAAACAGTCCTCAGCAAGAGTCTAAAAACAATCAGTCCAATGCGCTCCTAAGCATTCTTTTACAATGAAATATTACTTGGTTACAAGTTTGCAGAAATGTCTGGGCAAAGATTTTATTCACAAATATAAGAGCTATGGGGCTAGATATCGTCAGCGAAACCTACCCGAGTCTTCCTAAGAAACATAAAATCAAACCGCTCGCTTCAATCCCATGCGTAGTGCACAGTATTGAAGTAAACATGGAACACATATAGCAATGCAAGAAAACGATTAGTATTTGGAACTGGATAAGAAGGAAGCTCTATATGACCACTAAAACTGCCGTAAATGAGATAAACGTCGACCAAGTTTTGTTACCAGGTTGAAGCATTTTCCCCGGCGCAAAAAACAATGCTTTTGTCTGGCTTGTTGGACACTTGACATTTCTTCCCGCCAAACTGAAGGGCACTGATATGCATGAATTTATCGGCTATTTGTCAGTTCAACACTGAAGACCTAAATTTCATGTAGGAACCAGATACGGACCGTCAGTGAACAGTATCTTCGTGTGATTCGTGAGACAGTTTAAGAAAGGAAGACAACAATGAAGAATACACATTAGTCAGTAACATTACCTGATGAAATAAAACGTTTAAGAAAATCATTTGAAGTCATAAAGACAAAGAATGAAAGTATAGACTGTTTGACACCACGTTGAGAATGCGACAGAGACTTTGTTTGGAGTAATTTTTCCTTTTTTTTAATTTTCAAATATTTTATTCGTGTTGTAATAAGTGTAAGAGAAGGAAATGAAACGTTTCACGCACGTATTAACTTTTGTAACACATTGTAATTTTTATTTCGGTTCGTCAATAATAAAATAAGATGAAAAATTCCCAGTACAATCGTAACCGATGTCACTGAGTCAACGTGGGAACATGTAGGGCTTCTCTGCTGTTCGACCACGTGTTCTGAACGGTGCGCTGCGAAACGCTCGTGCTTGCAGCAGAACTGTACAGGGTCGTCATGTGTGCCGCATATCGGCCGGCGCGTGTCCTGCTTTGAAGAACGGGCTGGCCTCCGACCGTCACGTTCTGTGACGATGCGCGGACGCTCAACACCTTGTCGCCTGCTCTTGGTTTCGCTGTACTTCAACCACTTTCCACAAATGCTCGCGACAGCAGCACGAGAACAGCCGACCAGTTTCGCCATTTCCGAAATGCTCATTCCAAGGCTCTCGGCTATAGTAATTTCTCCATTTGCTACACATAGTTATATCTTTATTTTGTACTCAGTATAACATTCTTCATCCTCAGCAAAGGCAGGAGTTTCCCATTGTTACTGATAAATACGAAAGTTGTTTATGAACAACAGAAACATATTTAATGAAAGTTCGACAAAGTATTGAAGCGATGTTTGATATACTTTTGTTTTGCATTTTTATTTTAACTTTTTGTTGAGGAAATTGAGTTTTCTGGGGCTATTTTTTCTTTACTGTTATTACAGAACCCCCCCCCCCCCCTCTTTTTCACGTTATAAACCATTTTCAAACAAAATGTGAATTAAACATTGGCAGTTTAAATTTTGCTACAAATACTGTTAATTTTTAAGTAACAAACAGGAAGAGGATAACTATGTAGAACAAAAACGTTTCGTAGGTTACCTGGCCAATTACATATCCTCATTCAGTTTCTAGACGGTTCGCCACTTCCGGTTTTTAGGGGAATCTGGCAGGACGCTGATAGAGTATGTAAAGAAAGCGATCCTTATGAGGTAGTGCCCGATAGAAATGCAACATACGTAACGTATAGGTAACGCGGATGCGACATCAACTGATCAAAGCTACCAGGAAACGTACTGTATTCTACGCTTACTTATGAGAGTGTGTGTGCAGTCTGTGGCTGGTTGGCATTGTTGGAATAATCGCCATTGTAGTGTTGGGTAGTTGGATGTGAACTGCGCGTAGCGTTGCGCAGTTGGAGGTGAGCCGCCAGCAGTGGTGGATGTGAGGAGAGATATGGCAGAATTTTGAGAGCGGACGATCTGGATGTGTCTCCATCAGATAGAGTAAATTTGTAATATTGGATATCATGAAGTGATATATATATATATATATATATATATATATATATATATATATATATATATATATGATGACTTTGTGATATATATATATATATGATGACTTTTGAACATTATTAAGGTAAATACATTGTTTGTTCTCTATCAAAATCTTTCATTAGCTAACTATGCCTATGAATACTTAGTGCCTTCAGTAGTTAGAATCTTTTATTTAGCTGGCAGTATTGGCGCTCGCTGTATTACAGTAGTTCGAGTAACGAAGATTTTTGTGAGGTAAGTGATTCATGAAAGGTATAGGTTATTGTTAGTCAGGGCCATTCTTTTGTAGGGATTTTTGAAAGTCAGATTGCGTTGCGCTAACAATATTGTGTGTCAGTTTAGTGTTAATCTGAATAGGTAAAGAGCGAAATGTCTGAGTACGTTCAGTTCTGCTCAGCTGTTTGAAAATCAAATAATGTAAGAGGTTTATCAGCACAGTCATTCATAAATTTTTCTAAGGGGACGTTTCAAGTATGTGGTAGCCTACGGTAGTTTTACAATTTTAGTTACGACTATTGAAAGCAACATTGCCAGCCTGATGATATAATGCAGCACAAATTTTAAAAGGTTGTTACACAAATTGACCTTTCGACTGGTGACGAAGAGAAGGATCTCGACACTGTAGTTTTCTGCTAGATGAAGGTTAGCTGACGTGGGAATAGGTTGTGTTGATGCAACTTATGAGATCATACTTTAGAGCAGGGCCGCACAAACACGGAAAACCGCACGCGTGCAAAGCGAGTACCTGCGTAGTGCATCGGTTCAACTCGGCATACTTCGCCTCAACTCGGCTTGCTAGGTGAGGCCGACGCTGAGCGCTGCCGAATGCGCTGCCAGACGGCTTCGTCAACATTGGAATACGCAAGCGCAAGACAATTACCGGAATAATGGAACCATCTGCTCAAAAAAAAAGGGAAAATTGCCGAAAGTCAACTTAAACCGGAATGGGAACTCTCCTACTTTTTTGTGCGTTGTGACGATAAAGCAAAATGTCTAATCTGCGGTATACTAATTACGTGTGTCAGAAAATCGTCTATTGAAAGGCACTACAGCAAATTGCATTCAGAAAAGTATAGTGATATAACAGGGGATGCCAGAGAGGAAGAATTACGGAAGTTGCAAACTCTTGCAGAAGAGAATTCTGTATCTACAAACGAGGTTTGTTGCAAGTACTTTAGCATGTATATTTTGGTTAAAGGTCATGCGAAACGAAATAACATTTGTTTAGATTCCTTCGTTTTGTTTTCGCATAAATTATTTCTAACATATATTTTTTTCTCCATTTGAGGGTGAAGTAGATGAGGGGTGTTGCGAAAGGACTCTCAAAGCTAGTTACAAAGTTGCTCTACGTTTAGCAAGAGCTGGGAGGCCATTTACGGACGGGCCATTAATAAAAAAAAAAAAACATTATGTTGGACGTAGTAGAGACAATTAATCCCACATTAGCTCCCGCGTACAGCAGAATACCACTTTCCAGAATGACAATACATCGGAGAATCAACGACATCGCTGAGAATTTGCGTGAACAACTGGCAGCCAAAATTGATGAGTCCACGGATATTAACGACACGGCTCAGTTAGCAATATTTTTGCGTGGCGTGGACGACGACCTACATGTAACGGGAGAGCTCCTGGATATGATTTCGTTGAAGGACACTGTTACAGGGGCGGATATTTTAGCAGCTGTTGAAATGGCAGCTGAAGGAATAGGACTCCCTTGGGAAAAGCTGTTTGCCGTAACCACAGACGGGGCACCAGCAATGTGCGGTAAAGCAAAAGGGTTTATTTGCCTACTGCGGAAAAAACTTAACATGCCGAATTTACCTTCCGTTCATTGTTTTGCACACCAACAGGCTCTTTGTGCGAAAGATATCGGTCTTCAAGATGTGATGAAGGTAGTGGTGCGTATCGTGAACTACATTCGTTCTCATGGACTCACTCATCGTCAATTCAAATAATTTTTGATTTCCTATGAAGAAGAGTATCCAAATATTCCCTACCACGCTGAGGTGCGCTGGCTGAGCAAAGGGAACGTGATTTCCCGAATTTTTCGACTACGCCACACTGCGGCTCAGTTTTTGGAGAGCAAAGGACGTCCGGAGCCACTTTTTCATGACCCTGAATGGGTAGCTGATTTAGGATTTTTAGCAGACATTATGGCTCTCCTAAATGATTTAAGTCTGAAACCCAAAAAAGAACGATGTGATCAGCAAAATAAACGCTTTCCAGTATAAACTGAAGCTCCTCAAAAACAACCTTTCAGAGAAAAATACGCAACACTTTCCTGAACTAGGTAAGCGAGATATAAATTGTACCTTTATTAAAACAGCCTGATTTTTATAACCGCTCTAATCAAAACGGTACAATGTTTTTGTTTGACAGCATCTGTGCAGGAAGGAACGCGCTTTGAAAAATACGTCGGGGTGCTACAATCCCTTGAAAATGCGTTTAACGACCCGATTCCAGGTAATGTGCCGGTATATGACATACAGATAAATAAAGGAGATTGCGTTACATATGCAAGTGTAACATCACATTAAAACCAATAGTACACATTACATATTTATTAAAATCTATCGCATTTTAGTACTTCGAAACAACGGCTTACATTACTATCATTTATTAACATTGGCTTTGTTATTGTTTCAGGAAATTACCTACCTGCAGCCAATTCTCAATGTTTTTGTGAAACCTTTTTCGATGGATATTGAAAGTGCGCCTTCAGATTTACATTTCGAACTAGTTGATTTGCAAAGCGATGTTCACCGAAAGGATGTGTTTTACAATCCAAAAGGTTTGCTCCAATTCTACCAGAATTTGCCGAACGAAGAATTTCCCAAGTTACACAGAGAAGCAGCGAAGATTATTTCTATGTTTGGTTCCACTTGTGTATGTGGAAGGTTCTTTTCTGTTTTGTCTTGTACAAAAACTAGATTGCGTGCGGGTATTTCTAATTGTAATTTAAAAAATTCTCTCAGAATTGCTGTTAGCCAATCTCTTGTTCCAGATCTTAGTAGGATAATTGCAAATAAAATAAAGAGCACATAGGAAGATACATTTGTGTTGAAACCAAATTTAAAATTATTACCATTACAGTTATTATATAAATCTCTTTTGTACCGGTACACCAAACTAAGCTCTCCACCTAGTGTACATCAGTATTTGGCAATGACGAAGACAACAGGGTAAAAGCTTTGAAACAGGTCGAGACAGGCGGCGCGAGCGACACAAGCTAAGGAAGTGAGAGGCGGCGCTGTTGCGCAAAGCCGAGGAGTGGGGGGTCTGCACCGTCGTCAACATAGCGCAGCCGTCTTCTGCACTCTGCACTGTGCGATGCACCGGTGCATGCACCTTGTGCGGCCCTGCTTTAGAGACTCGTAACACACGACAGCATTTACGGCTGTGTACAGCACTCAGTAAGGAGCATTGTGCGTAAATAACAAGTCGGCTCTTACGACTTCAAGACATGCAATGTGGCAGCTACGTTTGTACTTACCCAGAGTCCAATAATGTTCATGTGCAGCCCCGAAAACCTTGGCGGAGACGCGATTACTCGTCGACAAACACGGAGAGGTAATAATGTCTTGTCACACCAGAGGCAGACCACTCTTGCGTTTTGTTAGTGTGGACGCGAGAAAGTCGCACACTTTTTCCCAAAGACTCGTTTCATAATTTTGATCAGAAAAAGACTTTTAGTCCCGGGTTGGAAAGGAAACAGAATATTTCGAACCGTGGCTAAGAAACGTAGTTATCTAAATTCTATTCGCATTAGAGTTCAGTGATAGACTTGCTCAGAATGATTACCGCAGTGGTACGAGGGCAGTTCAATAAGTAATGCAACACATTTTTTTTCTGAAACAGGGGTTGTTTTATTCAGCATTGAAATACACCAGGTTATTCCCCAATCTTTTAGCTACACAACACTATTTTTCAACGTAATCTCCATTCAATGCTACGGCCTTACGCCACCTTGAAATGAGGGCCTGTATGCCTGCACGGTACCATTCCACTGGTCGATGTCGGAGCCAACGTCGTACTGCATCAATAACTTCTTCATCATCCGTGTAGTGCCTCCCACGGATTGCGTCCTTCATTGGGCGAAACATATGTACATCCGACGGTGCGAGATCGGGGCTGTAGGGTGCATGAGGAAGAACAGTCCATTGACGTTTTGTGAGCTCCTCTCGGGTGCGAAGACTTGTGTGAAGTCTTGCGTTGTCATGAAGAAGGAGAAGTTCGTTCAGATTTTTGTGCCTACGAACACGCTGAAGTCGTTTCTTCAATTTCTGAAGAGTAGCACAATACACTTCAGAGTTGATCGTTTGACCATGGGGAAGGACATCGAACAGAGTAACCCCTTCAGCGTCCCAGAAGACTGTAACCATGACTTCACTGGCTGAGGATATGGCTTTAAACTTTTTCTTGGTAGGGGAGTGGGTGTGGCGCCACTCCATTGATTGCCGTTTTGTTTCAGGTTCGAAGTGATGAACCCATGTTTCATCGCCTGTAACAATCTTTGACAAGAAATTGTCACCCTCAGCCACATGACGAGCAAGCAATTCCGCACAAATGGTTCTCCATTGCTCTTTATGGTGTTCGGTTAGACAACGAGGGACCCAGCGGGAACAAACCTTTGAATATCCCAACTGGTGAACAATTGTGACAGCACTACCAACAGAGATGTCAAGTTGAGCACTGAGTTGTTTGATGGTGATCCGTCGATCATCTCGAACGAGTGTGTTCGCACGCTCCGCCATTGCAGGAGTCACAGCTGTGCACGGCCGGCCCGCACGCGGGAGATCAGACAGTCTTGCTTGACCGTGCGGAGATGATGACACACGCGTTGCCCAACGACTCACCGAACTTTGGTCCACTGCCAGATCACCGTAGACATTCTGCAAGCGCCTATGAATATCTGAGATGCCCTGGTTTTCCGCCAAAAGAAACTCGATCACTGCCCGTTGTTTGCAACGCACATCCGTTACAGACGCCATTTTAACAGCTCCGTACAGCGCTGCCACCTGTCGGAAGTCAATGAAACTATACGAGACGAAGCGGGAATGCTTGAAAATATTCCACAAGAAATTTCCGGTTTTTTCAACCAAAATTGGCCGAGAAAAAAAATGTGTTGCATTACTTATTGAACTGCCCTCGTACATACAGCACTGCGGATAATAGTTAACAATAGTCTCACATAAAGCTGCACTCTTCGAGTAACTGCTCAGCAGGCGTCGGAAACTGTTTAGAAGGCGGGGAATCCAAAGAGGTTCTGGCTGTATGCAAAGAACATCAGCAGCAAGACGCAGTCAACAGCTTCACTACGAGCCAGCAATCGTAATGTTACAAACAACTACACCAGTAAAGTGGAGTTACTAAACACGGCTTTCTGAAAGTCTCTTACCACAGAAAATGTTTCAAGATCTGAATCAAGAACAGCTGTCAACATGACTAAATTGGAAGTAGGCTCGGTATAGCTAAGCAACTGAAATCACTTAGCAAAGAAAAGTCTTTTGATGCAGATTGAAGACCAGTTAGGTTCCTTTAGGGTATGCTGATGAAGTAGTTCCGTTACTAGCACTCTTATGTAGTTGCTCGCCTGGCGAACCGTGCCTTAAGACTGGTAAGTTAGACAGCTCACACCAAGAAAGTAGATAGAAGCAGTCGCCTGAATTATAAACCTACATCAGTGACATCAATTTCTAGTAGGCTTTTGGAAGATACGCTGTATTCAAACATTATGAAATACCGTGAAGAAAACGGTCGGTTGACATATAAACAGGACGTATTCAGAACACATCATTCTTGTAAAAAACAGAACTAGCTGTTTATTCACACAAAGTAATGAGTGCTGAGATAGGTATCTCATATTTCTCATATATTTCTAGATTTCCAAATTTCTTTTGACGCCGTTCTTCACAGATGGCTGGTAATGAAAGTGCTTGACTATGAAATATCCTCTCAGCTGTGCGACTGGATTCTGTGTGGTGACAGTTCAAATAAATTGAGGTGAAATCGTGCAGAGAACCGAAATTAGACCTGGGATTCTCCAAGGACGCATTATCGGACCTCAGTTGTGCTTAATCTATATAAATAATCTAGGAGACATTCTGAGCAGCCCTCTTAGATTGTTTAATGATGATGCTGTCTCTTACCATGCAGTAAAGTTGTCAAAAATCAAAAAGCATTAGAAATTTACTTAGACAAGATATCGTGTGAAAAGTGGCAGTTGACGCTGAACATTTGAAAGTGTATAGCCCCCCCCCCCCATATAATTTCGGTTAGACGATAAATCACACAAATTTGAAGGCTGTCGATTCATCCAAATACTTAGGGAATATTACCACGAACAACTTAAATTTGAACCATCGTGTAGAAAATGTTGTGGGGAAGGCGAACCAAAGACGTTGTTTTATTGGCGGAACTCTTAGAAGATCCAACAGATGTACTAAAGAGACTGCCTATGGTATGCTTCTCGTTCTGTATTGGAGTATTGCTATGCGGTATGGGGTCCTTACCAGTTAGGGTTGACGGTGGACATCGACAAAGTTCAAAGAACGGCTTACTGCTTTGTATTACCTCAAGACAGGTGAGAGCATGTCATGCATATGATAAGCCAGTCATAACGGCAGCTATTAAAACAAAGACGTCTTTCGTTCTCGCGAAATCTATTCACGAAGTTACAGTCACCAACTTTCTTATCCGAATGCCAAAATATTTACATGACTTCCAGCTACAAAATGGCGCTCGAAATGTCCACCATTTGTTTCGTACATAATTTATGAGTCGTACCAGATATCCCATTCAGCATCTCAACAGCAGTAGCAACAGAACTTGGAGAGACAAATGAGTCACGAAATGTCGCCTAATTCATGATACCGTCGCTAGTAGACTACTGTTTACAACATGGCCGATAATGAACGACCGACAACGAAGCAGCGATAGGCAGCTGTGTTACCTCCTGACGAAGTGAAAAGTCGTGTTACGACTCAGAGACGGTTTCAACAACAGTTTAACACAGGCTGGGCGTCTTGCAAGAGAACCATCCAAACCATATACAGGTTGTATGATCAATTTGTACGGGAAGGATCAAGAATGGAAGCAAAGTGACCTCAGTCGAAGCTCGTTTGTTCGCTGGAGAATATTGAAGTGGTTGCTGTTGTTGGGTTGTTTTCTGGGGGAGGTATAACGATAAGTTTACGTAATGTGTATACATAAACATACAGTTATAAATGTCCCCGTTCGTAGTCTCTAATTATAACAATATGTTACTTTTGTGCTGTAACATATAGCTATAATCAGCGGTGGAAACATATTTGCGAACGCCGACCGTGTGCGGCTGTTTCTTGTTGGATCGTCTGATCAGTCGGAAGTTGCATTGCAGAGGAGAGTAAATGCCTATTCAAAATATAATTATTTTGGATAGCTCAACATGAATTTCCTAAGGGACCGTAGTTTATCATGCATTTACCAGTAGAATATGGCGCGGAGAAAATATTTCGCCGCATGCAACTTCCGTCCGAACTCGACGAAAGAATTCGTGACTGTGAACTCTCTATTTGGCAGAAACATATAGAAAATTAAATAATTTCATGAAGAAGTGCGACATAGATTCTATAGTAAATGAATAGTCCATACACCAGTTCCATTTAACTCTGAATTTATGGCAAGTAATAGACAAACTTACACTGCAATGACGGATTTAACATGGATGCCGTTTTGACTGGCACTTCTCTTAATGAAAACAATTCCTCTGACGTTTTCACATACACGTCGCACAATAAATCTACTGCTAGGCACTTTTAGTATTACACATTTACTTTACACTAGAACAATACTAATTTTAACAATAATAATACGGCGGCAAGACATGCGCGTCCGACACAAGTTACAGGAGACAAGAGAAGAATGAGTAACTGTTCATCGAGAATATCTCGTACCTCAAAAAAAAAAAAAAAAAAAAGTGTAAAAGTGTTCTTCTTCTGTCCGTTTTTCGCGCCGCGGTTTTCAAAGTCAATAACTCACTGCATCTCTGACGGCGCTTCGACAATAAACAAGTTACGTCACAGGTCGTTCACCTTTTACATTCTCGCAACATTATTCGGTAACTGTAGCTGTTGCCGAGCGACTGCTCGATTAGTGAATGATTTAAAATGATAAGACAATCACATAATGTTACAGAGGAGACCAAACAGCGAGGTCATCGGTCTCATCGGATTAGGGGAGGATGGAGAAGGAAGTCGGCCGTGCCCTTTTCAAAGGAACCATCCCAGCATTTGCCTGAAAACCTAAACCAGGATGTCCGGACGCGAGATTGAGCCGTCGTCCTTCCGAATGCGAGTCCAGTGTGGGAACCACTGCGCTGCGCCACCTCGCTCCATCATTGAAGTGGTGCAAGCTGCTCTACAGGGATGTGGGCGTAGGACAGGGGACAAACTCTCAACAATGTTTGGTTTCCAGACGATATGCAATTTCATTTGGACGATGTGTTTAACAAACAAAATTCACGCGTTTTGGTTACTAAAAATCAACAGCTGCTTCATGAAAGACATCATCATCTTCCGCGGATTACAGTGTAGGACGCAGTTTCCTGTCACCGCCTTACTGGAGCGTTTTTCTCTGAAGAAATTGTGAACAGTGCGTGTTATTTGAGAATGCTCTCCAATAACTCTTGTTACTGCGTTGCCCTTTAACACGCAGTGGTTCATGGAAGAAGGAACAAGGAAACATACGGCAAACACCGTGGTGGATTTCTTACACGAGTGTTTCGACATGCAGGTCATTTTAATCTGATTCCCAGGTCGTTTGAATGATGGACGATATCCCCCCCCCCCCCTCCGTCCCCCAACAGTCCAGACCTTAACCCACGTGACTGCTTTCTTCGGGGGTTCCTAGGGGCAACAATTTTATCGAAACATCCACAGAACTTAGAACTACTTAAACCTAACTAACCTAAGGATATCACACACAGCCATGCCTGAGGCAGGATTCGAACCTGCGACCATAGCGGTCCGGCGGTTACAGACTGAAGCGCCTAGAACCGCTCGTCCACACCGGCCAGCAACTATATGTTCCTTCGAGTTTGTCTTGACAGTAAAGCGTTTATTCAAAAACAAAATGGTGACATATTTCGAGGGTTCACCCTGTACACAGGAAAGAATGACCGCTGAGAAAAAATAAAAGAGATTTGAGCTTGCACAGAAAGACTCAGATGTCCATTTTTCCTATGTGCTGTTAGATAGAGTAATGATGGAGAAATAGCTGAAGTGATTCTATGAACCCTCTACCAAACACTTGAAGTGTGAATTACAGATTAACCACGTAGATATAAAGGTAAGAAAATGAAATTTTATGGTTCCAGAGAACTTTTCAGGTCTCCAACATTTATATATATATGTTGTTGTTGTTGTGGTCTTCAGTCCAGAGACTGGTTTGATGCAGCTACCCATGCTACTCTATCCTGTGCAAGCTTCTTCATCTCCCAGTACCTACTGCAACCTACATACTTCTGAATCTGTTTAGAGTATTCATTTCTTGGTCACCCTCTACGATTTTTATCCTCCACGCTGCCCTCCAATACTAAATTGGTGATCCCTTGACGCCTCAGAATATGCCTTACCAACCGATCCCTTCTTCTAGTCAAGTTGTGCCACAAATTTCTTATCTCTCTAGTTCTATTCAATACCTCCTCATTAGTTATGTGATCTACCGATCTAATCTTCAGCATTCTTTCTATTCTCTTCTTGTCTAAACTATTGATCGTCCACGTTTCACTTCCATACATAGCTACACTCCATACAAACACTTTCAGAAACGACTTCCTGACACTTAAATCTACACTCCATGTTAACAAATTTCTCTTATTCAGAAACGCTTTTCTTGTCATTGCCAGTCTACATTGTATATCCTCTCTACTTCGACCATCATCAGTTGTTTTGCTCCCCAAATAGCAAAACTCATTTACTACTTTAAGCGTCTCATTTCCTAATGTAATTACCGCAGCATCACCCGATTTTATTCGACTACATTCCATTACCCTCGTTTTGCTTTTGTTGATGTTCATCTTATATCCTCCTTTCAGGACAATGTCCATTCCGTTCAGCTGCTCTTCCAGATCCTTTGCTGTCTCTGACAGAATTACAATGTCATCGGTGAAACTGCTAGTTCGGTAATTTTCACATCTGTGAACACCCGCTTTCTTTGGGATTGGAATTATTATATTCTTCTTGAAGTCTGAGGGTATTTCGCCTGTCTCACACATCTTGCTCACTAGATGGTAGAGTTTTGTTAGGCCTGACTCTCCTGACTCTCCCAAGGCTGTCAGTAGTTCTAATGGAATGTTGTGTACTCCCGGGGACTTGTTTCGACTTAAGTCTTTCAGTGCTCTTCTGTCAAATGAATTTGGTCAGTTATGGACCGCATACAACTTAAGACTTATGGTGTTTCTTTTTCTTCCTTTCTTCCCAGTGCTTCCTCATTTTCTCTCCAACTGCTCGTCTCTGCTCATCTGTCCACACTCTCTTGGGTCTAGGTTTTGGCTCATCTTCTTCATAGTTTGCGTTTTCTGTCAGTAGCCTGAAGTGATTCCTGTCACATATTATTTCTTCTGTAACAACTATTTTGTTGCATCTTTGTTTAGTGCTTCTATCCATACTACAGTTTTTCAGCTTACTAATGCAATTAAAATTTTTCTTTGTATTCTGTGTTTCTTCCATTCTTTTTAAATGCCCATAAAATATTAGCCGTCTCTTCCTCATTGTGTCTGTGATGTTTTCTACATTTTTGTATAAATATTCATTGCCCTTTTAATCCAATTATTCTCATAGTTTTTCTCAGGACATAGAATTTTTCTTCGTATTTTTCTCTCTCTTTTTTCTAGTTCTCTTAATTCGCCTTTCTTATTCAATGTTAGGCACTCTGATCCATGTGTTGCTTGTGTCCTAATAA
The DNA here is from genome assembly GCF_023864275.1 of Schistocerca cancellata. NCBI lineage: Eukaryota > Metazoa > Arthropoda > Insecta > Orthoptera > Acrididae > Schistocerca > Schistocerca cancellata. Next base: position 459,100,196 of record NC_064634.1, on the reverse strand, counting down.
TTGAATTATAATGTCTAATCTTCGCTTGTATGGATATTGATTTCTTATTGTGGTAGTTTTGTGTTAATTTACATGCAAATTCTATTTTTTTATTATTTCTTTATTTGTTGTGTTATCCAGTCCATTGGCTTAGCTCCACTGCCCAAACTATTTGAATTTATCAACTCTTTTAATTTTTCCATAGTTTGTTTTCATAAACTTTTCTGTATTATGTTTGTGTTCTCTGTTTTTTCACAGGATATGAAAGTCTTTTCAGCAATCTCGTGTAACAGATCAAGCATAACTGTTGCGTCTGTTCGGTTTTCAGTTATCAATGTCATATCATCTGCAAAGGCTAAACATTTCATTTCAAATTTGTTTTTTCCTTGGCTCATGCTTATACCCTTTGTGCCTCTGTTTTTTTAAAGCACTTTCCCATGTTTTTACTATTTTATCATATATATATATATATATATATATATATATATATATATATATATATATATATATATATATGATAAAATAGTAAAAACATGGGAAAGTGCTTTAATATATATATATATATATATATATACACTCCTGGAAATGGAAAAAAGAACACATTGACACCGGTGTGTCAGACCCGCCATACTTGCTCCGGACACTGCGAGAGGGCTGTACAAGCAATGAACACACGCACGGCACAGCGGACACACCAGGAACCGCGGTGTTGGCCGTCGAATGGCGCTAGCTGCGCAGCATTTGTGCACCGCCGCCGTCAGTGTCAGCCAGTTTGCCGTGGCATACGGAGCTCCATCGCAGTCCTTAACACTGGTAGCATGCCGCGACAGCGTGGACGTGAACCGTATGTGCAGTTGACGGACTTTGAGCGAGGTCGTATAGTGGGCATGCGGGAGGCCGGGTGGACGTACCGCCGAATTGCTCAACACGTGGGGCGTGAGATCTCCACAGTACATCGATGTTGTCGCCAGTGGTCGGCGGAAGGTGCACGAGCCCGTCGACCTGGGACCGGACCGCAGCGACGCACGGATGCACGCCAAGACCGTAGGATCCTACGCAGTGCCGTAGGGGACCGCACCGCCACTTCCCAGCAAATTAGGGACACTGTTGCTCCTGGGGTATCGGCGAGGACCATTCGCAACCGTCTCCATGAAGCTGGGCTACGGTCCCGCACACCGTTAGGCCGTCTTCCGCTCACTCCCCAACATCGTGCAGCCCGCCTCCAGTGGTGTCGCGACAGGCGTGAATGGAGGGACGAATGGAGACGTGTCGTCTTCAGCGATGAGAGTCGCTTCTGCCTTGGTGCCAATGATGGTCGTATGCGTGTTTGGCGCCGTGCAGGTGAGCGCCACAATCAGGACTGCATACGACCGAGGCACACAGGGCCAACACCCGGCATCATGGTGTGGGGAGCGATCTACTACACTGGCCGTACACCACTGGTGATCGTCGAGGGGACACTGAATAGTGCACGGTACATCCAAACCGTCATCGAACCCATCGTTCTACCATTCCTAGACCGGCAAGGGAACTTGCTGTTCCAACAGGACAATGCACGTCCGCATGTATCCCGTGCCACCCAACGTACTCTAGAAGGTGTAAGTCAACTGCCCTGGCCAGCAAGATCTCCGGATCTGTCCCCCATTGAGCATGTTTGGGACTGGATGAAGCGTCGTGTCACGCGGTCTGCACGTCCAGCACGAACGCTGGTCCAACTGAGGCGCCAGGTGGAAATGGCATGGCAAGCCGTTCCACAGGACTACATCCAGCATCTCTACGATCGTCTCCATGGGAGAATAGCAGCCTGCATTGCTGCGAAAGGTGGATATACACTGTACTAGTGCCGACATTGTGCATGCTCTGTTGCCTGTGTCTATGTGCCTGTGGTTCTGTCAGTGTGATCATGTGATGTATCTGACCCCAGGAATGTGTCAATAAAGTTTCCCCTTCCTGGGACAATGAATTCACGGTGTTCTTATTTCAATTTCCAGGAGTGTATATATATATATATATATATATATATATATATATATATATATATATATATATATATAAAGTGACGAATTAAAATTTGTACCAAGGCTGGTATTCGAACCCAGAAGTCAGGTGCACTAACCATTGCGCCACCCTGGCACAGTGGCTTTACACAACACAACTGCACAGACTACTCTAACTCGCCCCCTCCTCCATACAAATTCTCAATCACGCCTCAGCCCACTTGATTTTCCCCTTAAACTTGAACAGCATCGCAGAGGCTCTCCACCTGTGTTGGAATAGCACATCAACATCAAACGAAACAGAGTATCCTGCCTGAAACCAAGGCAAAGGTGCTCGAGTCGAATGAAACTATATGGTTTCAGAGACCTTTTCAAGTCCCAAACATTTACGATGTTTGTATACCGGGTGGGTAATGTTCTAGATAAAAGTTGTAGGTGACAAAGTCGGTCACGCATTGCTACTAATGGCCGTGATCTTGAACATGATTTTAAAGGTGATTTGTTAGTAAAAGTTATTTTTTTAATGCGAACCCTAATATTTGATTCAAGATTTGAAAGAGCGGCAAATGTACCTATAAAATGATACCTTATTCAACCTCATGGCTAGCTCAATGAAGGTCAAATAAGCAAATATGTTTTCAGTTCTAGTAGGTATTATCCTAGAATAGAGGAGGGATACAGCAAAATAAAATGTTAAATACAAATTGGGAGGGTGGAAGGGGTATCCCGAGGAATGAGAGGCGAAGGGAATCATTCACCAAGTTGGAAATCACTGATGTGTTTTATTTATGTTTGTTCTGTCTTGCAAATGCCACAGTAGCAATTTTACGCTGTGATGTATTTATCTTTGGAAATAAACAAGTTAATGGAAACTTAAATTTCTGTTTGAAGTTTCCAAATCCGACGTCACAAATAGAGGTTTCCAAGAAACAAAACTCAGCTTTCGAATGACCTTCGATAAGTACCATTAAAATCATGGTTATAGGTAATGATACGTGACCCCTTATGCCCCTTCCATTCTGCATCTAACATAGTATTTTGCTGCATCCCTCGTCTATGCTCAGTTAATCCCCACTATAACTAAAAACATATTTGTTTATTTGATCTTGATTGAATCTTGCCAAGGCCTTGCACAATGTTTCATTTTATACGTGAAATTTGCGTTCAAGGTCACGGCCATCAATAGCAATGTGTTACCAACTTTGCCACTGACAACTTTCATCTAAAACATTTTGCTGTATCTCCCTTCTCTATCCCGAGTTTTTTTCCCCATTATGGATTAAAATCGTCCACACTGTATATATGCAGACGGAAGCGACGAATGAAAATGGCCTTGGTAGCAATCTTCATTCGACGCTTCAGTCTGCATATATACAATATAGACGTAAGTGATTAAGGTACCTAGGATGTGCCAACTTCTGCTATTATAGGATTTATTCAAGTAAATGCCTTTTGGGAAGAGATGGGAGCATGCTATACCCTCCTTTCGCTGCTCTTTTAGCAGGCGAAGTAGGGGCAGAGCCTACCCACAGCTTGCACAGAGACGCGTTCCAGCGGCTTTGGTTCCATGTAGGTAACCGGCGAAGATGCGGGGACTCAACGAAATGATCATTCCTAACTGAACACCGTACGCGGTACTCAGTCTCTGAAAGGCCGTCTGGCGGACGCGTCAGGGATTTTCCACATTTTAATAGTAGACACTGTGGCGATAGAGACTGGCACATTACAGTCTGTCTGAAAAACGGATATGTGCTAAAAATGGAGGTCTCGTTGCTGACACCGAATTTGAGTAATACCCACTGAGAGAACGCCATCGAGGCTTCAAAATCATATTAAAATAACTATTTAATAGTGAAAAGGGTCGCTATTGAAGTAACTATTAAATAGTGAAAGACACCGTTTTGGTAGTTAGTTATATGGCTACCGACATTTAGTTCACTAGCCTATTACTCTCGTCAAGTCTAAGCCACTGACAAGGACTATCAAATTCCAGTTCACTGTATGGATCTATTCAAGTTCCTACAGCGGACTGAGAGAAAAAAAGATTAGAGAAATATTTCTTTGATTGCAGTTTGTTTGTTGGACACGCCCTCGGTATCTCGCAGAATTGAAAATATTAACAAGGCGGTCGCCGTAGCCTTCTGTATGCTCCACGCCGCTGCAGCTACTATTTCTTGTGATGCTGGAACTTCAAAAGAATTCGACGGAGCATTTCACACAGAAAGGAGACTACATGCAATGTAGCGCTCTCCATGGAGTAATAATCACTGCTTTGGCCAAAGAGAAAATTTATATTTTGATGTAAGGACTTTAAAGGAGAAAATTATTCCATATAGTATAAAGCCGAACCCCAAGGTGGCTCGAAGCCACGATAATTCCTCACGGTTTCCAACTGTCTGAATGCTGTCTACCTGTAACGGTAATTGTCACGCTAGGTTTCGTCGAAGAAAAGTATTTATTATGCACAGAATACCGTTTCATAGTTAACTGCGCGCTTTACACCTACAGAACGCCGTAGTCCAACCCAGGACAAAAGTAAAATTGTAAGTAGTTCTTGTCGTTACAAAACATGAATCTTAGATAACCCAGTATCCGCAAGTAACGCAGCATCCACAAGAGTTTATACACGTATGTTGTGATCGCTGCTTGCAACTAACTCGCAATTGGAAAAAAAAAACGTTCATTTACAATTGTTGCTCGAAAGACGCCGTAATCACATTTCAACAAATTATCTCTCAAGCAGTGGCGGCTGTTTGAGTGATCAACATCTTTAGATTTAGGTAAATTTGAGTGTGTGAAATTAATAGCGTATAGAAGTTAAAATGAAAATGAAAAATGAAAATGAAAAAAAAAATTAATAGCGTATAGAAGTTATGCTTATCGAAAAGTTTATACAGCTACAGCCACTGTCAATAATAATAACAGTAACAATAACAATAATAAAAATAATAGTAACATGCATAACTTAGCTTACAAAAGAAAGAGTTGTTTTGTGAAATAATGTGTAAGCGTTTGCAGCTCTTCGTTTCGCCTGAATGGGACTCGAACTCGGGACCTTTGCCTTTCGCGGGCAAGTGCTCTGCCGACTATTTTTTTTTTTTTTTAATTCTCATTTTGTTCGATATAGTTCATTAGATTTGTTCGGTGTGGACGTCCCATGACCCCCGTTCAGATTTATCGATGACCCAGTCACTCAGTTCTTTCATTGCAGAGGGCAGCTGTCCCTCCGGCCGAACACGCTGAGCTGTGCCGCCACCGACTCACAAGAGAGCCACGCAAGCACGAGTCACGAGCCGTCCTCACGGCTTTACTCTTCTGTTAGAGTTTGATATAGGTTCACCATGGTGCATGTTAACCCCACACAGTAAACAACCGATTCCAAGAACACATAACTGTCGTTTGTGAAAATGAGTAAAAAAGAGGCGCTGAGATCCGTAAGGGCCTAAAACACACTGCCATCGATCTCACATTTAAGTGAATATCAGAGAAACCAGTGATACAGCTTCTCGTGAAAGTTCATACAGGGTGGTCCTCACAATCGCCAGTGATGTGTGTGAGGGCCTTACGATGCTCAACGCCTCAGATGGATAAAATTCATAACTTAATATACAGGGTGATTCAAAAAGAATACCACAACTTTAGGAATTTAAAACTCTGCAACGACAAAAGGCAGAGCTAAGCACTATCTGTCGGCGAATTAAGGGAGCTATAAAGTTTCATTTAGTTGTACATTTGTTCGCTTGAGGCGCTGTTGACTAGGCGTCAGCGTCAGTTGATGCTAAGATGGCGACCGCTCAACAGAAAGCTTTTTGTGTTATTGAGTACGGCAGAAGTGAATCGACGACAGTTGTTCAGCGTGCATTTCGAACGAAGTACTGAGAATCCGCGGGAAACAACTCAGTATGAACGTGACTCGCCTAAGGTGAACGTTTTCTGTGCCATAAAGTTTTTGGTCCCTTTTTCTTCGAAGGTGCTACTGTAACTGGACTACAGTATCTGGAGATGTTAGAGAATTGGCTGTTCCCTCAGCTCGAACAAGAAGCACAACAATTCATATTTCAGCAGGATGGCACTTATCTGTCCGTAACTACCTGAACGTCAACTACCCGAGGCGATGGATCGGCCGCCAGGCAGCCCGTGACAGAGCACTTCATCACTGGCCTCCAAGAAGCCCTGATTTTACCCCCTGCGATTTTTTCTTATGAGGGTATGTTAAGGATATGGTGTTTCGGTCACCTCTCCCAGCCACCATTGATGATTTGAAACGAGAAATAACAGCAGCTATCCAAACTGTTACGCCTGATATGCTACAGAGAGTGTGGAACGAGTTGGAGTATCTGGTTGATATTGCTCGAGTGTCTGGAGGGGGCCATATTGAACATATCTGAACTTGTTTTTGAGTGAAAAAAAACCTTTTTAAATACTCTTTGTAATGATGTATAACAGAAGGTTATATTATGTTTCTTTCATTAAATACACATTTTTAAAGTTGTAGTATTCTTTTTGAATCACCCTGTACTTTAACTCATTCAGAAACCCAGAAAATAGGTTTACTGTCAAAACAACTTTAACATATACTGACGTCCAATATAATTTTAGTATATGGTGAAAGACCTAGCATATCTGAAGAGTGTGCGATCCTGTATCAGGATTTATGGCGAGCGAGTGGCAATGAAGTCTGTCGCGGTGTTCTGCCACCTTGTGGCACTGGCGTAAACTTCTAGTTGAGTGGTAGGGGCTAACTGTGCACATCGGCAGACAATTAAGTCATGTGAGTTGCGCATGCGCGAAAGCTCCTTAAAACGTGCGCAACTGAAGGCGTTCTCGCGACCCTGCTGCGAAGTTTCACGGAGTCTAGAGGAGCAGCAGAGCGGTAGATTTAAGTGCAGTATCTTTCCTACTGCAGCATCTACGAGGGTAATCCCAAAAGTAAGGTCTCCTATTTTTTAATAAGTACATAGACCTGTTTCTTTCTACAATGGTTTACATCAGTTTACAGCTCGAACATTTAGCTATTTGTCGAAATAATCAACATTTCTGTCGATGCATTTTTGTAGACGCTGTGGCAGTTTTTGTTTACCCATGTCATACCAGCTCGCCGCCATGCTCTTAAGAAAGTTATGAACCTCTTCTTTCACCTCGTCGTCGAAGATGAATCGCTCGGACCACAATTAACGCTGACAGGTACTGACAGACTCTGAAAAAACTCAAACGGGCAATTCAGAGCGGGAGAAGAGGAATGTTGAGCAAGGGCGTACACATTCTCCATAACAACGCTCGCCCACACATCGCTTGGCAAATCTTTGGTCTCCTGCAACAGTTTCAGTGGAACATAATCACCCACCCACGCTATAGTCCTGACTTGGCGCCCAGTGACTATCACCTGTTCCCTAGGTTAAAAGAACATTCGGCCGGAAAGCGATTCAGCTCCGACGACGAGGTGAAAGAAGAGGTTCATAAGTTTCTGAACAGCAAGGCCGCGAGCTGGTATGACATGGGCATACAAAAACTGCCACAGCGTCTACAAAAATGCAGAAATGGTGATTATGTCGAAAAATAGCTAAATGTTCAAGCTGTAAACTGATGTAAACCATTGTTGAAATAAACAGGTCTATGTACTTATAAAAAAATTGGAGACCTTACTTTTGGGATTGCCCTCGTATGTTACGTTCAACAGCATTCAAAGAAAAATAACCAATAAATCCGCGAAGTGTAGAAAGTTAGGGTGTTCATGTCTTCTCGTGCTCTTACACAGCAGCCGCAACTGCTCTGAAGTCTGCGACCTACACTCCTGGAAATGGAAAAAAGAACACATTGACACCGGTGTGTCAGACCCACCATACTTGCTCCGGACACTGCGAGAGGGCTGTACAAGCAATGATCACACGCACGGCACAGCGGACACACCAGGAACCGCGGTGTTGGCCGTCGAATGGCGCTAGCTGCGCAGCATTTGTGCACCGCCGCCGTCAGTGTCAGCCAGTTTGCCGTGGCATACGGAGCTCCATCGCAGTCTTTAACACTGGTAGCATGCCGCGACAGCGTGGACGTGAACCGTATGTGCAGTTGACGGACTTTGAGCGAGGGCGTATAGTGGGCATGCGGGAGGCCGGGTGGACGTACCGCCGAATTGCTCAACACGTGGGGCGTGAGGTCTCCGCAGTACATCGATGTTGTCGCCAGTGGTCGGCAGAAGGTGCATGTGCCCGTCGACCTGGGACCGGACCGCAGCGACGCACGGATGCACGCCAAGACCGTAGGATCCTACGCAGTGCCGTAGGGGACCGCACCGCCACTTCCCAGCAAATTAGGGACACTGTTGCTCCTGGGGTATCGGCGAGGACCATTCGCAACCGTCTCCATGAAGCTGGGCTACGGTCCCGCACACCGTTAGGCCGTCTTCCGCTCACGCCCCAACATCGTGCAGCCCGCCTCCAGTGGTGTCGCGACAGGCGTGAATGGAGGGACGAATGGAGACGTGTCGTCTTCAGCGATGAGAGTCGCTTCTGCCTTGGTGCCAATGATGGTCGTATGCGTGTTTGGCGCCGTGCAGGTGAGCGCATCAATCAGGACTGCATACGACCGAGGCACACAGGGCCAACACCCGGCATCATGGTGTGGGGAGCGATCTCCTACACTGGCCGTACACCACTGGTGATCGTCGAGGGGACACTGAATAGTGCACGGTACATCCAAACCGTCATCGAACCCATCGTTCTACCATTCCTAGACCGGCAAGGGAACTTGCTGTTCCAACAGCACAATGCACGTCCGCATGTATCCCGTGCCACCCAACGTGCTCTAGAAGGTGTAAGTCGACTACCCTGGCCAGCAAGATCTCCGGATCTGTCCCCCAGTGAGCATGTTTGGGACTGGATGAAGCGTTGTCTCACGTGGTCTGCACGTCCAGCGCGAACGCTGGTCCAACTGAGGCGGCAGGTGGAAATGGCATGGCAAGCCGTTGCACAGGACTACATCCAGCATCTCTACGATCGTCTCCATGGGAGAATAGCAGCCTGCATTGCTGCGAAAGGTGGATATACACTGTACTAGTGCCGGCATTGTGCATGCTCTGTTGCCTGTGTCTATGTGCCTGTGGTTCTGTCAGTGTGATCATGTGATGTATCTGACCCCAGGAATGTGTCAATAAAGTTTCCCCTTCCTGGGACAATGAATTCACGGTGTTCTTATTTCAATTTCCAGGAGTGTACATGCGGATTTGACAAACAACGTGCATGGTTCTCGGCATGCACACTAGACATTCAGTTACAAATTTGCGGCAGTGCCACTAGGTGGCAGCACGATGCAGCAGAGCTCTTTTTCACGTTCGCTCGGCGTGAATCCTGGTAGACCGTAGCACATTCCTCAGATATGCCAATTCACTCATTAGATAGTAAAATTAGATCGGAAATAAGTGTACTTTATAGTTATACTGATAGAAAAAGTTATTTTACGGGATTCTGAATGAGATACAGTATATTAAGTCTTGGATTTTATCATACAGTAATCCATTTGAGGCGCTGAGAATCTTAAAGCACATAATCGTCGATCGTGAAACTGTAGCATTTATTCGTGCTTCTACGTTTGTTGATTGTATGGTGAGTCAGGTATGCATATATGAACGTTCACGAAAAGCTGTCTCACTGATTTCTCTGATATACACTTCAATGTGTGGTCGATGATGGTGCCTTTTGGCCCTTATGGCTCTCAGCGCATCATTTGTATACTAGTCAGCTGACATTGTACTACAGTAGAGTCTCGATAGTTCGAGTCTCGAATAATCCGAGCCTCATTTTTTTTTTTTTAGAAAAAAGTTGTAACGATCTATTTTTTTTACTGAGAAATAATGATGAATAATGAAAACATCATTGCAAAAGATAGATAGGGAGAGTACAGCTCAGTGACAAAGCAGACAACAATGCAATCAACACCGACGATTAGCTCGCTGCCCTGTTGCACGAACATCTGTTGTCAGTGTGGCACGAAATACCCAGACTGCTGCCGGCTGCTGCCGATCAAAACTGGGGAGTTCATACGCTGATGTAGTTCCCAGTACCTGTACTCGTTTTGTTTGTTGACTGTGTGTTCCGTTGTGCACATTACAAAGATGAGTGCTGTAACAAAAAAGAGGAAATTTATGCCTTTGTAACTAAAATTAGAATCACTAAGACGACTTCACAAAGGAGAAATAATAAAAAAACTTGCTCTCGAATATGGTGTCGGTGAAGTTACTGTTGGTGACTGGCAAAGAAACCGACGTAAATTGGAACAGTTTTCTTCACAGAAATGCTCACACGAATCTCTCAGCCGAAGAAGTATAAAGAAGTCAGACTTTGAAAAAACAAGTGAGGCATTGTTCATGTGGTTTACCCAACAGAGACAGAAGAGTGCTCCGATTTCTGGCCCAATCTTGCAAAAAAAAAAAGCTTTGTTCTTCAGAAACCAGCTGCAGGAAGGAGATGACAATTTCGCCGCTAGTGTGGGCTGGCTCGACAAGTGGAAGAAGAGGTATGGAGTGCGTCAACTAGATGTATGAGGAGAAAAACTCTCTGGTGACGCTCAGGCCGTTTCAAAATTTATCGCCGAGTTTAAAAAAATCATAACTGACGAAAATTTGTCTAATGAACAAATATATAACTGTGACAAAACTGGGCTAAATTTTAAAATGTTACCAGCGAGAACACTTGCTTCTTGTGAAGAAAAAAGTGCTCCTGGGCACAAAAAAGAGCAAAGAGCGGCTCACAGTTATGGCAACTGGAAACCACAAACTAAAACTAGTTGTGATTGGGAAGTCTGACAAGCCAAGAGCATTCAAGAATGTATCCATCTCAGCTCTTCCGGTTGTCTATACAAGTCAGAAAAATGCGTGGATGAATCAGGAAATATCCAAGAACTGATTTTTTAACTCATTTGTAGCTGACTGCAAGATTTTTTTATAAAGGAAAGAGGACTGCCATGCAAAGTAATGTTGCTCATGGATAATGCTTCCTCACATCCAAGTGCAGGAGAACTGCAGTGCGACGGTATCCGCGCCTTGTCTTTCCCACCAAACGTTGCCTGTATCATTCAGCCCATGGATCAGGGCGTTCTGGAATGTCTAAAAACAGTATCGACGGCGATTGCTACAATCAATCCTGCATTCCGAAGACAACGAAAGCATTGTAGGAGCTTTAAAGAAAGTGACTTTGAAGGACGTCGTTTACTGGATTGGCGAATCTTGGAGCGAAATAAAGTCAGATATAATTTTTAAGTCATGGAGAAAAATTCTACAGGAAAGTATGCCAGACACACAAACTGAAGATTTAGCAGATGAAGACTATCAACCATTGTGTAATTTAATCAGAAGATTGCCAGGGTGTGAAGAGGCAGAAGAGGTGGAAGTAGACGAGTGGTTAAATTCGGACGAACAGTTGGAAGTGGCAGACTCTTCTATAATTGACGCGGTTAACATTCCATCGCAGTGTGAGAGTGACGAGGCAGAGGCTGCACCGATGATGAGTCACACCGACGGTTACGCTGCTCTCGAGGCCGCCATATGCTACGTGGAACAACAGCCTGAGGCGACACCAACTGAAAGAACCTTCAACATCGCAGCGCGTCAGCAATCGTTGGTTAATACACTCCTGGAAATTGAAATAAGAACACCGTGAATTCATTGTCCCAGGAAGGGGAAACTTTATTGACACATTCCTGGGGTCAGATACATCACATGATCACACTGACAGAACCACAGGCACATAGGCACAGGCAACAGAGCATGCACAATGTCGGCACTAGTACAGTGTATATCCACCTTTCGCAGCAATGCAGGCTGCTATTCTCCCATGGAGACGCTCGTAGAGATGCTGGATGTAGTCCTGTGGAACGGCTTGCCATGCCATTTCCACCTGGCGCCTCAGTTGGACCAGCGTTCGTGCTGGACGTGCAGACCGCGTGAGACGACGCTTCATCCAGTCCCAAACATGCTCAATGGGGGACAGATCCGGAGATCTTGCTGGCCAGGGTAGTTGACTTACACCTTCTAGAGCACGTTGGGTGGCACGGGATACATGCGGACGTGCATTGTCCTGTTGGAACAGCAAGTTCCCTTGCCGGTCTAGGAATGGTAGAACGATGGGTTCGATGACGGTTTGGATGTACCGTGCACTATTCAGTGTCCCCTCGACGATCACCAGTGGTGTACGGCCAGTGTAGGAGATCGCTCCCCACACCATGATGCCGGGTGTTGGCCCTGTGTGCCTCGGTCGTATGCAGTCCTGATTGTGGCGCTCACCTGCACGGCGCCAAACACGCATACGACCATCATTGGCACCAAGGCAGAAGCGACTCTCATCGCTGAAGACGACACGTCTCCATTCGTCCCTCCATTCACGCCTGTCGCGACACCACTGGAGGCGGGCTGCACGATGTTGGGGCGTGAGCGGAAGACGGCCTAACGGTGTACGGGACCGTAGCCCAGCTTCATGGAGACGGTTGCGAATGGTCCTCGCCGATACCCCAGGAGCAACAGTGTCCCTAATTTGCTGGGGAGTGGCGGTGCGGTCCCCTACGGCACTGCGTAGGATCCTACGGTCTTGGCGTGCATCCGTGCGTCGCTGCGGTCCGGTCCCAGGTCGACGGGCACATGCACCTTCCGCCGACCACTGGCGACAATATCGATGTACTGTGGAGACCTCACGCCCCACGTGTTGAGCAATTCGGCGGTACGTCCACCCGGCCTCCCGCATGCCCACTATACGCCGTCGCTCAAAGTCCGTCAACTGCACATATGGTTCACGTCGACGCTGTCGCGGCATGCTACCAGTGTTAAAGACTGCGATGGAGCTCCGTATGCCACGGCAAACTGGCTGACACTGACGGCGGCGGTGCACAAATGCTGCGCAGCTAGCGCCATTCGACGGCCAACAGCGCGGTTCCTGGTGTGTCCGCTGTGCCGTGCGTGTGATCATTGCTTGTACAGCCCTCTCGCAGTGTCCGGAGCAAGTATGGTGGGTCTGACACACCGGTGTCAATGTGTTCTTTTTTCCATTTCCAGGAGTTTATATTAAAAAACTAGAAACCCGCCTCGATTGTGTAAACTCATAGTTTATGGCGGGTCATGGCCCATCGAACATAGGCCGGTGCGAGGTGGAGCGTACACCATTAAGTTAGGTAGATGTTTTGACTTTGTACATATGTACTGTTTGTGCTTTCCTTTTTTTCGTTTATAAATGTATAGCTATGGTGTTCTTTTAATCATTGACAAAGGTCTTCTTAGGCACTTGTGGGTTTTATTGTTCTGAAGAACATGTAGTTATCTACGGCGAAACCTAGGTTAACACTAGGTGCTTTTTTCGCAATCGAGGCGGGTTTCTAGTTTTTTAATATAGACACCAACTGACCTACTGCTCCTGAGACGGTGGCGTGACATTGCCACGAGGAAACGTGCAACTTCGCCAAACAAAAGACACTTCACTATTACTTGTCTAAATAAATAATTATTGTTATTCTGTCGATGCAGATGCATGTGTAAATACTTTTATTTTAATAAAGTTCATATTTTGACCTGTATTACTTACAATATCATATTTCTTTTTCCCATTTAAATTTCGATAGTCCGAGTTTTCTATAGTTCCAGGTGGTTCCGCTCCCGTTCACCTCGAACTATCGAGACTCTACTGCACTTGAATTAAACATTTCCGCAAACAGCAGTTTGTGTTAGGAGTTGGTTGTTCCTGCGCAGGAAACCGATTTCCTGTGCAGTGTCAACCTGAACTACGTTGAATCTGTTTTAAGAGCTTGCAGAAAAGAAAATTACCAGGAAAACATAGCCACAAAGGCATTAGGCCTACCCACACCAGATTAGTTGTCCGACAAAGTGACGAAATTAAATAAACGTGACTACAAGCGAACATTTAACAAAGAAGTGTAAAGTGTGGTGTGAGTGCAACGTAAGCATGTCTAGTTCAGACCGGAAGTTAATTCATTAACTAATGCATGTATTAGGGATCTTACACATTTGTCCGACAAAATAAGAAAGCTCGAAAACTCCCACTTGTACAAAAACGGAGAGTAGTGAAAGCTTAAACATTATTTCGTTCTTGCCATAAACTGTACTTAATTATGTACGAAACAACAAAAATCCACAAAAACTGTTCTTTCTTTTTTCAGACAATTTATGCATATTATTATTGTTGTTGTTGTGGTCTTCAGTCCTGAGACTGGTTTGATGCAGCTCTCCATGCTACTCTATCCTGTGCAAGCTTCTTCATCTCCCAGTGCCTACTGCAACCACATCCTTCTGAATCTGTTTAGTGTATTCATCTCTTGGTTTCCCTCTACGATTTTTTCCCTCCACACTGCCCTCCAATACTAAATTGGTGATCCCTTGATGCCTCAGAACATGTCCTACCAACCGATCCCTTCTTCTAGTCAAGTTGTGCCACAAACTTCTCTTCTCCACAATGCTATTCAATACCTCCTCATTAGTTACATGATCTACCCATCAAATCTTCAGCATTCTTCTGTAGCACCACATTGCAAAAGCTTCTATTCTCTTCTTGTCCAAACTAGTTATCGTCCATGTTTCACTTCCATACATGGCTACGCTCCATACAAATTCTTTCAGAAAGACTTTCTGACACTTAAATCTATACTCGATGTTAACAAATTTTTCTTCTTCAGAAACGCTTTCCTTGCCATTGCCAGTCTACATTTTATATCCTCTGTACTTCGGCCATCATCAGTTATTTTGCTCCCCAAATAGCAAAATCCTTTACTTCTGTAAGTGTCTCATTTCCTAATCTAATTCCCTCAGCATCACCCGACTTAATTCGACTACATTCCATTATCCTCGTTTTGCTTTTGTTGATGTTCATCTTATATCTCCTTTCATGACACTCTCCATTCCGTTCAACTGTTCTTCCAAGTCCTTTGCTATCTCTGAAAGAATTACAATGTCATCGGCGAACCTCAAAGTTTTTAAATCTTCTCCATGGATTTTAATACCTACTCCGAATTTTTCTTTTGTTTCCTTCACTGCTTGCTCAATACACAGATTGAATAACATCGGGGAGAGGCTACAACCCTGTCTCACTCCCTTCCCAACCACTGCTTCCCTTTTGTGCCCCTCGACTCTTATAACTGCCATCTGGTTTCTATGCAAATTGTAAATAGCCTTTCGCTTCCTGTATTTTACCCCTGCCACCTTCAGAATCTGAAAGAGAGTATTCCAATCAACATTGTCAAAAGCTTTCTCAAGGATTTCTACTAGCCCTAGTATTTTTACCTACTAGATCCTCTGCTGCCTTCACTACTTAATTTCTCAAAGCTACCGATTCTTCTTCTACTGTATTTCTTTTCCCCATTCCTGTCAATTGTTCCCTCATGCTCTCCTGGAAACTCTGTACATCCTCTGGTTTAGTCAGTTTATCCAGGTCCCATCTCCTTAAATTCCCACCTTTTTGCAGTTTCTTCAGTTTTAATCTACAGGTCATAACCAATAGATTGTGGTTAGAGTCCACATCTGCCCCTGGAAATGTCTTACAATTTACAACCTGGTTCCTAAATCTCTGTCTTACCATTATATAATCTATCTGAAATCTGTCAGTATCTCCAGGCTTCTTCCATGTATACATCCTTCTTTTATGATTCTTGAACCGAGTGTGAGCTATGATTAAGTTGTGCTCTGTGCAAAATTCTATCAGGCGGCTTCCTCTTTCATTTCTTAGCCCCAATCCATATTCACCTACTACGTTTCCTTCTCTCCATTTTCCTACTACCGAATTCCAGTCACCCATGACTATTAAATTTTCGTCTCCATTCACTATATGAATAATTTCTTTTATTTCATCATACATTTCTTCAATTTCTTCGTCATCTGCAGAGCTAGTTGGCATATAAACTTGTACTACAGTAGTAGGCGTGGGCTTCGTATCTATCTTGGCCACAATAATGCGTTCACTATGCTGTTTGTGGTAGCTTACCAGCACTCCTACTTTTTTTATTCATTATTAAACCTACTCCTGCCTTACCCCTATGTGAATTTGTATTTATAACCCTGTATCCACCTGACCAAAAGTCTTGTTCCTCCTGCCACCGAACTTCACTAATTCCTACTATATCTAACTTTAACCTGTCCATTTCCCTTTTTAAATTTTCTAACCTACCTGCTCGATTAAGGGATCTGACATTCCACGCTCCGATCCGTAAAACGCCAGTTTTCTTTCTCCTGATAACGACATCCTCTTGAGTAGTCCCCGCCCGGAGATCTGAATGGGTGACTGTTTTACCTCCGGAATATTTTACACAAGTGGAAGCCATCATCATTTAACCATACAGAAAGCTGCATGCCCTCGGGAAAAGTTACGGCTGTAGTTTCCCCTTGCTTTCAGTGTTCGCAGTACCACCACAGCAAGGCCGGTTTCGTTAGTGTTACAAGGCCAGATCAGTCAATCATCCAGACTGTTGCCCCTGCAACTACTGAAAAGGCTGCTGCCCCTCTTCAGGAACCACACGTTTGTCTGGCCTCTCGACAGATACCCCTCCGTTGTGGTTGCACCTACGGTACGGCTATCTGTATCGCTGAAGCACGCAAGCCTCCCCACCAACGGCAAAAAAAAAAAAAAAAAAAAAAAAAAAAAAAAAAAAAAAAAGTTCAAATGGCTCTGAGCACTATGGGACTCAACTGCTGAGGTCATTAGTCCCCTAGAACTTAGAACGAGTTAAACCTAACTAACCTAAGGACATCACACACATCCATGCCCAAGGCAGGATTCGAACCTGCGACCGTAGACCAACGGCAAGGTCCACGGTTCTTGGGGGGGGGGGGGATATTATTATTATTATTGACAGCGGTTGAGATTATGTAAGTATGTTGACAAGCACAACTGTTATGCAGTAGGTGCTATTAGTTTCACACTCTCATATTTATCTGAATTTGTGAACACTCTAGAATGGATACTTACGAGCCGCCACCCCGGTCGCTGCACTCGTAAGAAAGGTGTGAGGCAAGCACATGGCAGGCGGTCAGCCATGCGTTACTGAGAGGTTTACATCGATCGGCGGCCGACAACACGTCAGTGGAAGAACTCTGGCGGGCCGCCTTCACGAGGACACCGCGGTGTTCCACAGTTCGAAACCTGACGCCTCTTGGCTTCGGCATGCGTGGATTGCTTACCGAGCAGTCACACAGCGAGTTCCAGGAGGAATGATACGACGGAAACGCTCATTTGGAGGAAACAAACTTCGTACGGACAATGCTCTATTCCGAATGGTTTCCGGCATAGGGCACACTTAAATGTACGTTTGTTTTTGGGCTCGTGGAGCGCATGTATGTGTCTTACCCTCAGCTTTTAAGCTTTTGTTTATGGGGTTACATAAAGTCTGAGATGTACAAACGCCTGGCCGCGTAATGGACGCTGCTGCCCTCAGTACGGAACGTGCAGAGGTACTCAGACAAGCAACACAACATGTTCTCCCCAAAAATGCACAGATGAAGTTGACACTGTTTTAACATTTACTGTGAGCTGAGCAACAACTGTAACATGAAGTACACAAAAATTTTTAGAGAAGAATATGTTCAAAATACGTATTTTTCAATTGATACTTTGTAAAACGCTTGCTGCAATGTTCACTGAATGTTGCATGTGCGCACACATTTAAACCTGACCGTGTACTGAATAACGCAGAAAATAAATAACTAAGTAAATTAAATGAATTCTCTCTCGGAAACCATTCGGAACGGGGTACAGGGTTCAAGTGATCGTTCCTGTCATGTTGTTGAAAATTGGCCATTCCTTCTGGGATACACAGTATACAAGATGAACCAGAACTCCACCGGCAAACTTCAGGACGTTGTTCTGGGATATGATTGGAATATTTTGTGATAAGGAACCCGTGGTCTCTGTTGGGTCGCTACAGAATGGTTGCACTTCGTTTGATTTCTTGCCTCCATATATATTTGTAATGTGCAAAAAAATCTGTACAACAGTACAAATGCACACGATATTCTCTGTATGTCTTGTTTGAAAACAAATCAGTCGCGTTACTTACAAGAGAGACTTAAACAATCATCCAATTTCCTTACTGACATCTTTCTCCAAAATATTCGAAAAAGTAATGTACTCTAGAGCAGTCGCACACTTAAAGCGGAAAAATTTACTTAGCATGATACAGTTTGGATTCCACAAAAGACGAGAGTGCTATTTATACGTTCAGTCATCAAATGGTACACCATTTAAATAAAAATGTATCGCCCATTGCCACTTTTTGTGAGCTTTGCAAAGCCTTTGATTATGTAGATCATGTTACTCTCTTAGAAAAATTAATGGCTGGTTTGAATCATACCTATCAAACAAAGTGCAAAATATTATAGTGAATAATTCAGACAATGTGTGAAAGGTAGAAAATTTTAATGATTGGAGGGAAAGAGTCACACAGGCGGTCCCACTGGGTTCAATTTTGGGTCCACTCATATTCTCAGGCACTGATGAGCCAAAACATCATCACCTGTTTAATAGGTTGTTTGTCTGTCTTTGGAACTACATACGTCAGGGACCTGTCAATTTGTTGGTAGGTATGTCCACGCACAAGTCATGTAATTCGCGTAAATAACGGCCGGCTGATTAGCGCATGTGGTGATGGCGCCAGATAGCGAACCAGATAGGTTCCATAGTAATTACATCAGGCGAATTTGGTGGCCGATGCATCAACGTGAGTTCACTATAATGCACCTCAGATCACTGTAGCATTGTTCTGTCCCCGAGACGCAGACAATTACGCTGCGCTGCTGAAAGATGACATCACCGTCGGGGAACATATCAAGCATGAAGGCATGCAGGTGGTTCGCAGCTGTCAGCGTGTCTTCGATTACTACCACAGGTCCCACGCAAGCGCAGGAGAATGTCACCCATAGCATAATATTGCTCCCACCGGCCTGCGTCTGTTGCGCGCTGCGCGATTCGAGCCAGGGTTCACCTCTATGACGACGTTTATGGAGACGACCATCGGCCTAGTGTAGCAAAAATGCGATTCACCAGATGAGCCGACACGTTTCATTAATTGACAGTCGAGTGCCGATGGTCCGGTGTCAGTAGGTAACGATGTCGTTGGGTGAACAAGTGAACACGTAGGAATGATCTGCCGCAGAGATCCGTATTCAACAACGTACGATGAACGGTGTGTTCCGAAAACGTTATGCGTGCATCAACATTGTGCGCTTTCGGCAGAGACGCCACAGATCACCGTCTATTCTACTTTACAGAGCAGACAATCCCCCAAAACGCACGCTCTATGAAGAGTCGTGAACGACCAACTATTTAGGGCCTAGTAGTACACTCCTGGAAATGGAAAAAAGAACACATTGACACCGGTGTGTCAGACCCACCATACTTGCTCCGGACACTGCGAGAGGGCTGTACAAGCAATGATCACACGCGCGGCACAGCGGACACACCAGGAACCTAGGTGTTGGCCGTCGAATGGCGCTAGCTGCGCAGCATTTGTGCACCGCCGCCGTCAGTGTCAGCCAGTTTGCCGTGGCATACGGAGCTCCATCGCAGTCTTTAACACTGGTAGCATGCCGCGACAGCGTGGACGTGAACCGTATGTGCAGTTGACGGACTTTGAGCGAGGGCGTATAGTGGGCATGCGGGAGGCCGGGTGGACGTACCGCCGAATTGCTCAACACGTGGGGCGTGAGGTCTCCACAGTACATCGATGTTATCGCCAGTGGTCGGCGGAAGGTGCACGTGCCCGTCGACCTGGGACCGGACCGCAGCGACGCACGGATGCACGCCAAGACCGTAGGATCCTACGCAGTGCCGTAGGGGACCGCACCGCCACTTCCCAGCAAATTAGGGACACTGTTGCTCCTGGGGTATCGGCGAGGACCATTCGCAACCGTCTCCATGAAGCTGGGCTACGGTCCCGCACACCGTTAGGCCATCTTCCGCTCACGCCCCAACATCGTGCAGCCCGCCTCCAGTGGTGTCGCGACAGGCGTGAATGGAGGGACGAATGGAGACGTGTCGTCTTCAGCGATGAGAGTCGCTTCTGCCTTGGTGCCAATGATGGTCGTAAGCGTGTTTGGCGCCGTGCAGGTGAGCGCCACAATCAGGACTGCATACGACCGAGGCACACAGGGCCAACACCCGGCATCATGGTGTGGGGAGCGATCTCCTACACTGGCCGTACACCACTGGTGATCGTCGAGGGGACACTGAATAGTGCACGGTACATCCACACCGTCATCGAACCCATCGTTCTACCATTCCTAGACCGGCAAGGGAACTTGCTGTTCCAACAGGACAATGCACGTCCGCATGTATCCCGTGCCACCCAACGTGCTCTAGAAGGTGTAAGTCAACTACCCTGGCCAGCAAGATCTCCGGATCTGTCCCCCATTGAGCATGTTTGGGACTGGATGAAGCGTCGTCTCACGCGGTCTGCACGTCCAGCACGAACGCTGGTCCAACTGAGGCGCCAGGTGGAAATGGCATGGTAAGCCGTTCCACAGGACTACATCCAGCATCTCTACGATCGTCTCCATGGGAGAATAGCAGCCTGCATTGCTGCGAAAGGTGGATATACACTGTACTAGTGCCGACATTGTGCATGCTCTGTTGCCTGTGTCTATGTGCCTGTGGTTCTGTCAGTGTGATCATGTGATGTATCTGACCCCAGGAATGTGTCAATAAAGTTTCCCCTTCCTGGGACAATGAATTCACGGTGTTCTTATTTCAATTTCCAGGAGTGTAGTTTCACTGTCTTATTTCCTTCCGTAGATCTCACGACCGTAGCACGTGAACATTCAACCAACTTCGCCGTTTTCGAGATACTCTGCGTAACAATAATCTGTTCTTTGTCAAGATGCTTATCTCAATGAATTTCCCCATTTGCAGTCCATATCTTCGCTGGGTTGAGCCCCCGTCGATGTCTGCTCCGCTTACATACGTTTGTTGTCGCGTCACGTGCCCGCACGTCACCAGCAGCCATCCAATGTCGCGGTGGGCAGTGCCCATAATGTCCCGTCGACATGGGGGTCATTAGAGACGGACCACAAACTCGGATTGCGTCAAGGATGGACAAGGAAATTGGCCGTGCCCTTTTCAACGGAACATTCCTGCCATTTGCCTGGAGCGATTTAGAGAAATCAAGGAAAACCTAAATCTGGATGGCCTGACTTGGATCTGAACCGCCGTCCTCCTAAATGCGAGTCCAGTGTGCTAACCGCCGTATCACCCCGCTCGGTCACGTGACTCGAGGCGTTTAGTTCAGGGACATCACAACACATTTAATTACTCGCTGAGCACATTCTATTACGAATAAAAAGAAGCAACTAGAAACGTGCATGGATTGGAACTAACCTCCACACACCCTGCCCACTGCCTCGCAGTTATGCCTTCGTACAGTATTCTCCAGGGAAAAAGTAATATAAGACTTCATAATGAATGCCTTATAGATTTAGATATACACTCCTGGAAATTGAAATAAGAACACCGTGAATTCATTGTCCCAGGAAGGGGAAACTTTATTGACACATTCCTGGGGTCAGATACATCACATGATCACACTGACAGAACCACAGGCACATAGACACAGGCAACAGAGCATGCACAATGTCGGCACTAGTACAGTGTATATCCACCTTTCGCAGCAATGCAGGCTGCTATTCTCCCATGGAGACGATCGTAGAGATGCTGGATGTAGTCCTGTGGAACGGCTTGCCATGCCATTTCCACCTGGCGCCTCAGTTGGACCAGCGTTCGTGCTGGACGTGCAGACCGCGTGAGACGACGCTTCATCCAGTCCCAAACATGCTCAATGGGGGACAGATCCGGAGATCTTGCTGGCCAGGGTAGTTGACTTACACCTTCTAGAGCACGTTGGGTGGCACGGGATACATGCGGACGTGCATTGTCCTGTTGGAACAGCAAGTTCCCTTGCCGGTCTAGGAATGGTAGAACGATGGGTTCGATGACGGTTTGGATGTACCATGCACTATTCAGTGTCCCCTCGACGATCACCAGTGGTGTACGGCCAGTGTAGGAGATCGCTCCCCACACCATGATGCCGGGTGTTGGCCCTGTGTGCCTCGCTCGTATGCAGTCCTGATTGTGGCGCTCACCTGCACGGCGCCAAACACGCATACGACCATCATTGGCACCAAGGCAGAAGCGACTCTCATCGCTGAAGACGACACGTCTCCATTCGTCCCTCCATTCACGCCTGTCGCGACACCACTGGAGGCGGGCTGCACGATGTTGGAGCGTGAGCGGAAGACGGCCTAACGGTGTGCGGGACCGTAGCCCAGCTTCATGGAGACGGTTGCGAATGGTCCTCGCCGATACCCCAGGAGCAACAGTGTCCCTAATTTGCTGGGAAGTGGCGGTGCGGTCCCCTACGGCACTGCGTAGGATCCTACGGTCTTGGCGTGCATCCGTGCGTCGCTGCGGTCCGGTCCCAAGTCGACGGGCACGTGCACCTTCCGCCGACCACTGGCGACAACATCGATGTACTGTGGAGACCTCACGCCCCACGTGTTGAGCAATTCGGCGGTACGTCCACCCGGCCTCCCGCATGCCCGCTATACGCCCTCGCTCAAAGTCCGTCAACTGCACATACGGTTCACGTCCACGCTGTCGCGGCATGCTACCAGTGTTAAAGACTGCGATGGAGCTCCGTATGCCACGGCAAACTGGCTGACACTGACGGCGGCGGTGCACAAATGCTGCGCAGCTAGCGCCATTCGGCGGCCAACACCGCGGTTCCTGGTGTGTCCGCTGTGCCGTGCGTGTGATCATTGCTTGTACAGTCCTCTCGCAGTGTCCGGAGCAAGTATGGTGGGTCTGACACACCGGTGTCAATGTGTTCTTTTTTTCCAGGAGTGTAGATATAGATAAGCAAAATTATCTTGTTGATAAGAAATTGCTGAAAGGTAGGAGATTGGGGTGATGGTACCTGGATAAATTGAAGGATCCAAAGGTTGTTTAGAAAAAAAATTTCGGCAGTGCTTGACTGAAACAGGGGAAAGGAGTGCAATGGAAGAATATTGGGCAGGTCTGAGAGATGAAATAGCGAAAACAGTACGGGATTAAATGGATAAACGGACAAGGTCTAGTAAAAACCCGCACAAGATACTGAATTGATAATAGGAGAAAATATAAAAATGTATCAAATGTGTCAGACTAAACGGAATACTGACGTCTAAAGAAACAGATAGAAAACCCAGAATGGCTAAAAAGTAAAAACTAGAGGACTAATGCAAGGCTGTAGAAGCTTGCATAACTAGGGGGAAGTTAGATATCGCCTATAGGGAAGTTAAAGAGACCTTTGGGCAAAAGAGGAGCAGCTGTATGAGTAACAAGAGATTCAGATACAAACGAGTCATATGCAAAGAAAGGAAAGCTGAAAGGTGGAAGGAATATGTAGAAAGGCTGTACAAGGGAGATCCACATGAAGGCAAATCACAATAAAACAAGAGAAAGTAAACGGTGATGAGACGGGACCAGGCATGTAGCTTGTGTGGGACCGGCGAAATACCCTCGGAATTCAAGAAGGCAGGTATTAACAGGTGTGCATATTACCGAAAATCAGCTTAATAAGTCATGGCTGCAAAATACTAACACGAATTCTTTACAGGAGAATCGAGAAAATGGTAGAAGCCGCCGTTGGGGAAGATCAGTTTGGGTTCTGTAGAAATATAGGAACATGCGAAGAATACTGACCCTACGGCTTTTCTTAGAAGATAGGTTCAAGAAATGCAAACTCCGTACATTTATGGGATTGTTTTGACAATGGATTATACTCTTTGAAATTCTGAAGCTGGCAGAATTAGCATTCTGAAGCTGGCAGAATTAACATACAATGAGCGAAGAGTAGCTTACTGCATACAGGTACACTGAGTTGACAAAAGTCGTGGGATACTTCCTAATACTGTGTAGGACCTCCTTTTACGTGGCCTAGTGCAGCAAGTCGACGTGGCGTGGACTCGACGAGTTGCTGAAGATCCCCTGCACAATTATTTAACCATGCTGCCTGTACAGCCGTCCATTACTAGGAATAGTGTCCTTGGTGCAGGATTTTGTGCACGAACTGATTTCTCGATTACGTCCCACGAATGTTCGCTGGGATTCACGTCGGGCTATCTGGATGACCAAATCATTCCCCGAACCGTCCAGAATGTTCTCCAGACCGATCGTGTGGCCTGGTGACGTTGTGCATCGTCATCCACGAAAACTCTGTCGTAGTTTGGAAACATGAAAATGAGTGGCTGTAAATGGTCTCCAAGTAGCACAGCATAACCATTTCCAGTCAATGATTGGTTCAGTTCGGACCAGAGAACCCAGTCCATTCCACGTAAACACAACCCACACCGTTATACAGCAACCGACAGATGGCACAGTTCCTTGTTGAGAACTCGTGTACACGGTTTCGTGGAGTCTGCGCCGCCCTCGAGGCGCTTACCATCAGCTCTTACGGACTGAAACCGAGACTCGTCTGACCAGGTGGCGGTTTTCCAGTCGTGTGGGGTCCAACCGACCCAGGAGAGGCGCTACGGGCAGCGTCGTGCTGATGCCCACGGCACTCGCGTCCGTCGTCTGCTGCCATAGTCTATCAAAGCCAAATTTCGACACATTGTCCTAACGGACACGTTCATCGAGCATCCCACAGTGATTTCGGCGGTTATTTCACTCAGTGCTGCTTGTCTGTCGGCGCTGACTACTCGATGCAAACGCCACTGCTCTCGCTCGTTAAGCAAATGCCATCGACCACGGCGTTGTCCGTGGTGAGAGGAAATGCCTGAAATTTGGTATTCTTGGCACACTCCTGACGCTGTGGATTTCAGAATACTGAATACCCTAACTATTTCCGAAATGAAAAGTCCCACGTGTCTAGCTCCAACCACCATTGCGCGTTCACAGTCTGTTGATTCTCGCCGTGCTGCCACACTCACGACGGAAACCTTGTCACGTGAATCAGCGGAGTAGAAATGACAGCTCCACCAATGCACTGCCGTTCTATACGAGGGCTATCCACAAAGTACATTACGTTTTGGAATTAAAAATAAATAAAGTATTGGAAATTTTTTTTATTATATACAGATGAAAGCCACACTTAAATACTACTTTTCTACATAGTTGCCATTTAAATTACGGCACTTATCGTAGCGATGGACGAGCTTGGAAATTCCTTCGTCGTAAAATTCGGCCGCCTGCGCCTTCAACCACGTGGTTGCCTCTTCTTGAAGCTGTGCGTCGTCATAAAAACGCTGCATAGCCAACCACTTCTTCATTGGTGGGAATAAGTGGAAGTCGCTCGGTGCCAGGTCGGGACTGTACGGCGGATGAGGAAACAACTCCCACTTAAAAGATTCGAGAACTTCACGAGTGGCATTTGCCGTGTGGGCCCGGGCGTTGTCGTGAATCAGCAAGATCTTTGAGCCCAACTGTCCCCTGCGCTTGTTTTGTATTGCTCTTCTGAGGTTGTGCAGAGTTTGGCAATACCTTTGAGAGTTTATTGTAGTACCCCTTTCCAGGAAATCCACAAAAATCGTATTTCTACCGAGTTACTGATTAACCACGTGGTTGAAGGCGCAGGCGGCCGAATTTTACGACGAAGGAATTTCCAAGCTCGTCCATCGCTACGATAAGTGCCTTGATTTAAATGGCAACTATGTAGAAAAGTAGTATTTAAGTGTGGCTTTCATCTGTATATAATAAAAAAAATTTCCAATACTTTATTTATTTTTAATTCCAAAACGTAATGTACTCTGTGGATAGCCCTCGTACATTGTGTATGCGACACTACCACCGTCTGTATACGTGTATATCGCTATCCTATGACTTTTGTGAGCTCAGTGTATACTAAAACAGAATAGGAGATGCGAGAATCGGAGGAAATGAAAGAGAAAAATGTGCAAGTGTGTGTGAAATCTTATGGGACTTAACTGCTAAGGTCATCAGTCCCTAAGCTTACACACTACTTAACCTAAATTATCCTAAGGATAAACACACACCCATGCCCGAGGGAGGACACGAACCTCCGCCGGGACCAGCCGCACAATCCATGACTGAAATGAAAGAGAAACAGTAACTGAGAAGAGAGTAACATAGGGCGATAACTTACCACTGATGTTGATCAGTCTGCACATTGAGCAAGCAGTAAAGGAAACCAAAGAGAAATTTGGATAGGGAATTAAAATTCAGGGAGAAAAAGAAAAAAAAAGACTTTGACGTTTGCCGATGACTATGTAATTTTCTTAGAGACGGCAAAGGACTTGGAAGACCATTTAAGACATTGAAAGCATATCGAAATGAGGTAATAAGATAATAAGAGTAATGGAATTTAGCCGAATTAGATCAGAAAATGAGATACTAAAAGTAGTAGATGAGCTTTGGTATTTGGGCACCAAAAAAATCATGATGCCGTAGCAGAGAGGATACGAATTGCAGGCTGCCAATAGGAAGAATAGTATTTCTGAAAAAAGCGGAATTTAGTAACATTCAATATAAATGTAACTATATGTAAACTGAAATGGGATCACTGCTGTTAGTTGCAACCACTCTGCCATCCGCGACGCAGCGCCAGCGCAGCTGCGTGGGCTGTCCGCGCAGGCCTCACGGCCGATCCACACTGCCGTCGAGCGCCGCCCACCCGGAGTCCATGTCCACTGTGCTCCTGTTCGCTAGTCCCACTGAAGCAGACAGCAAATACATATGGTGTTTCACAGCTGCTGCTTTTGCGTGGTGTCTGTTCTTTCGAAGGAACAGACACTGTGTATTGAAATAATACCGTTCTAGGCACTTCAGTCCGGAACCACACTGCTGCTACGGTCGCAGGTTCGAATCCTGCCTCGGGCATGGATGTGTGTGATGTCCTTAGGTTAGTTAGGTTTAAGTAGTTCTAAGTCTAGGGGACTGATGACCTCAGATGTTAAGCCGCATAGTGCTTAGAGCCATTTTAACAATTTCTTTTTGAAATAATAAATATAACTGTTAGGAATGGGTAGCTCTGAGGTTCAAAAAATGGTTCAAATGGCTCTGAGCACTATGGGACTTAACATCTGTGGTCATCAGTCCCCTAGAACTTAGAACTACTTAAACCTAACTAACCTAAGGACTTCACACACATCCATGCCCGAGGCAGGATTCGAACCTGCGACCGTAGCGGTCACGCGGTTCCAGACTGAAGCGCCTAGAACCGCACGGCCACACCGGCCGGCACGCTCTGAGGCAGTGAAGGCAGCAGAGGATCAAGTAGGTAAAAGGACGAGAACTAGTAGAAATCCTTGGGTAACAGAAGAAATATTGAATTTAATTGATGAAAAGAGGAAATATAAAAATGTAGCAAATCAAGCACGCAAAAAGGAATACAAACGTCTCAAACATGAGATCGACAGGAAGTGCAAAATGGCTATGCAGGGATGGATAGAGGACAAATGTAAGAATGTAGAGGCTTATCTCACTAGGGGTAAGATAGATACTGCCTACAGGAAAATTAAAGAGACATTTGGAGAGAAGAGAACCACTTGTATGAATATCAAGAGCTCAGATGAAAACTCAGTTCCAAGCAAAGAAGGGAAAGCACAAAGGTGGAAGGAGGATATAGAGGGTCTATACAAGGGCGATGTACTTGAGGATAATATTATGGAAATGGATGAGGATGTAGATGAAAAAGAAATGGGAGATACGATACTGCGTGAGGAGTTTGACAGAGCACTGAAAGACCTGAGTCGAAACAAGGCCCCTGGAGTAGACAACATTCCATTAGAACTACTGACTGCCTTTGGAGAGCCAGTCCTGACAAAACTCTACCATCTGGTGAGCAAGATGTATGAGACAGGCGAAATACCCTCAGACTTCAAGAAGAATATAATAATTCCAATCCCAAAGAAAGCAGGTGTTGACAGATGTGAAAATTACCGAACTATCAGTTTGATAAGTCACAGCTGCAAAATACTAACACGAATTCTTTACAGACGAATGGAAAAACTGGTAGAAGCCGACATCGGGGAAGATCAGTTTGGATTCCGTAGAAATATTGGAACACGTGAGGCAATACTGACCTTACGACTTATCTTAGATTAAGGAAAGGCAAACCTACGTTTCTACCATTCATAGACTTAGAGAAAGCTTCTGAAAGTGTTGACTGGAATACTCTGTTTCAAATTTTAAAGGTGTCAGGGTAAAATACAGAGTGCGAGAGGCTATTTACAATTTGTACAGAAATCAGATGGCAGTTATAAGAGTCGAGGGGCATGAAAGGGAAGCAGTGATTGGGAAGGGAGTGAGACAGGGTTGTAGCCTCTCCCCGACATTATTCAATCTGGATATTGAACAAGTAGTAAAGGAAACAAAAGAAAAATTCGGAGTAGTTATTAAAATCCATGGAGAAGATTTAAAAACTTTCAGGTTCGCTGATGACACTGTAATTCTTTCAGAGACAGCAAAGGACTTGGAAGAGCAGTGGAACGGAATGGACAGTGTCTTGAAAAGAGGATATAAGATGAACATCAACAAAAGCAAAACGAGGATAATGGAATGTAGTCGAATTAAGTCGGGTGATGCTGAGGGAATTAGATTAGGAAATGAGGAAATGAGACACTTAAAGAAGTATAGGTGTTTTGCTATTTGGGGAACAAAATAACTGATGACGGTCGAAGTAGAGAAGACATAAAATGTAGACTGGCAATGGCAAGGAAAGCGTTTCTGAAGAAGAGAAATTTGTTAACAAGATTTAAGTGTCAGGAATTCGTTTCTGAAAGTATCTGCATGGAGTGTAGCCATGTATGGAAGTGAACCATGGACGATAAATAGTTTGGACAAGAAGAGAATAGAAGCTTTCGAAATGTGGTGCTACAGAAGAATGCTGAAGATTAGATGGGTAGATCACATAACTAATGAGGAGGTATTGAATAGAATTGGGGAGAAGAGGAGTTTGTGGCACAACTTGACTAGAAGAAGGGATCGGTTGGTAGGACATGTTCTGAGGCATCAAGGGATCACCAATTTAGTATTGGAGGGCAGTGTGGAGGGTAAAAATCGTAGAGGGAGACCAAGAGATGAATACACTAAACAGATTCAGAAGGATGTAGGTTGCAGTAGGTACTGGGAGATGAAGAAGCTTGCACAAGATAGAGTAGCATGGAGAGCTGCATCAAACCAGTCTCAGGACTGAAGACCACAACAACAAAAACAAGGAATCTTTTCTGAAGGCATTTGTTGGGAGCGTAAATTTGAATGGAACTAAAAGTGTATGTTTAGCACTTCGTACAAAACTAGAATAGCAGCATTTCGGATGTGAAGATTCGATGGGTAGATGGAGTAACTAATAAGGAGGACATGCAGGAGTTGTGGAAATGAAATATATGACACAACTTGGCTAGTAGAAGCGATTCGATATAGTACACATTCTGAGGCACGAAGGCATCGTCAGTTTGGTAATGGAGGGAAGTGCGTGGGGGTTAAGAATTGTAGAGGGAGGCAAAAAAATGCATACGGGCAACATGTTCAAATGGATGTAGGTCGCTGTAGTTATCCAAAGGCCTACTCAGGGTAGAGTAGTGTTGAAAGCTGCATGAAACCAGGCTTCGGGCTGCAGACCGAAGAAACTGATCCTGTCAATGCATTTATGGTAACTCATATAATTCTATTTGACAAACTACAGTGTCATGGCGTTAACGGTATTCATCTTGCATGTATGGAGTCTTAGCTCCGTACAGAACGCGGAGGGTCGCATTAACAGACTGATCTCAGACGTGAAACTACCTCAGAATGGGGGGGGGGGGTGGTTCCCATAGGGATGGGTACTGGGCCAATTCTTGTCTTAACCTACATAAATAATCTTCCCGTCATTTTAAAGGGCGGTTCAAAACGCGTTTACTGATGGCACAAGCAAACAAATCAAGAGTCCAAACTCAAAGTTGCCAAAAACATCGTAGATGATATCTGAACAGGCCTACAAGTGGGTTAAGGTACCAGTTTCAGTCGTAAACTCACAGGCACTCGTATTATGCGATTTGGAACAAGGAAAAACATAGTTGCTAGTGTGAAAAGTAGATACACTCCTGGAAATTGAAATAAGAACACCGTGAATTCATTGTCCCAGGAAGGGGAAACTTTATTGACACATTCCTGAGGTCAGATACATCACATGATCACACTGACAGAACCACAGGCACATAGACACAGGCAACAGACCATGCACAATGTCGGCACTAGTACAGTGTATATCCACCTTTCGCAGCAATGCAGGCTGCTATTCTCCCATGGAGACGATCGTAGAGATGCTGGATGTAGTCCTGTGGAACGGCTTGCCATGCCATTTCCACCTGGCGCCTCAGTTGGACCAGCGTTCGTGCTGGACGTGCAGACCGCGTGAGACGACGCTTCATCCAGTCCCAAACATGCTCAATGGGGGACAGATCCGGAGATCTTGCTGGCCAGGGTAGTCGACTTACACCTTCTAGAGCACGTTGGGTGGCACGGGATACATGCGGACGTGCATTGTCCTGTTGGAACAGCAAGTTCCCTTGCCGGTCTAGGAATGGTAGAACGATGGGTTCGATGACGGTTTGGATGTACCGTGCACTATTCAGTGTCCCCTCGACGATCACCAGTGGTGTACGGCCAGTGTAGGAGATCGCTCTCCACACCATGATGCCGGGTGTTGGCCCTGTGTGCCTCGGTCGTATGCAGTCCTGATTGTGGCGCTCACCTGCACGGCGCCAAACACGCATACGACCATCATTGGCACCAAGGCAGAAGCGACTCTCATCGCTGAAGACGACACGTCTCCATTCGTCCCTCCATTCACGCCTGTCGCGACACCACTGGAGGCGGGCTGCACGATGTTGGGGCGTGAGCGGAAGACGGCCTAACGGTGTGCGGGACCGTAGCCCAGCTTCATGGAGACGGTTGCGAATGGTCCTCGCCGATACCCCAGGAGCAACAGTGTCCCTAATTTGCTGGGAAGTGGCGGTGCGGTCCGCTACGGCACTGCGTAGGATCCTACGGTCTTGGCGTGCATCCGTGCGTTGCTGCGGTCCGGTCCCAGGTCGACGGGCACGTGCACCTTACGCCGACCACTGGCGACAACATCGATGTACTGTGGAGACCTCACGCCCCACGTGTTGAGCAATTCGGCGGTACGTCCACCCGGCCTCCCGCATGCCCACTATACGCCCTCGCTCAAAGTCCGTCAACTGCAAATACGGTTCACGTCCACGCTGTCGCGGCATGCTACCAGTGTTAAAGACTGCGATGGAGCTCCGTATGCCACGGCAAACTGGTTGACACTGACGGCGGCGGTGCACAAATGCTGCGCAGCTAGCGCCATTCGACGGCCAACACCGCGGTTCCTGGTGTGTCCGCTGTGCCGTGCGTGTGATCATTGCTTGTACAGCCCTCTCGCAGTGTCCGGAGCAAGTATGGTGGGTCTGACACACCGGTGTCAATGTGTTCTTTTTTCCATTTCCAGGAGTGTAGATATTAAGGTGGACATGCAACGCCCTGTGTAAAATTCCGTGAGATCCTTTTGGATAACAAGCTACAATCGAGTTAAAATATGTATATTACTTAGCGACTATTCCCGAACCCGAAACCCGGTACCAATTGGAGGTTGCCTGTCTGAGCACTTCCAGCGCAACAAATATTTTCCAAACGTCTTGTAATTATTGGGTGAATTAAAAAAAACACTGTCATAACACACTCAGCAAGTGTGTGTGTCCTGAGACAGTGTAACTCAGTGCGCTCAAATCATCCGGACTATATTTATCCGGATTTGAGAATGACAGCGCTTAGCGACTTCCAACGAAATTTACACGCAACCCTCCCGAAACGTTTTCTCGCAGATACCCCATCACAAAAGAATGAAAGAAAAAAGCTCATCGCTCATTATATTTTCGCTGTTCATGGAGTACAGCCTCAGCTTCAGACATGACAATGTAATCTATTACCTCCTTGCTGCTAGCTCAATTCCCAACACATTTTGCAGACATTATCCAAAATTATATCAAAGCACGACAAATAGTTCAGGAGATATTACGTCATAAATGTTTTCAAATGTTCCTTTACAAAGGAAAAACCAGGAGTATTGCCCCAATTTAATCCTTGTAGCACTGAAAAGATAAAGCGAAAAGGTAAATATGTGTCAATAGTGTTGAGAAACAGCTGAAATCGTTAAAATTCAACAAAGCTCCAGGACCCGATGGCTACTGAATTTACGGCTGACTTAACCGCTCTGTTAACTGTATCACAGATCTCTCGTACAAAAAACCGTGTTCAGTAGTTGGAAGAAAGTAGAGGTTAATCCGTTTGCTAGTAGGGGTAGTAGAAGTGCTCCACAGAACTACCGTCCAATATCCTTGACATCGCTTTGTTGTTGAGTCCTAGAAGATACCCTGAGCTGAAACATAATGAGATATATGCCAACCGGCATGGATTCCGAAAACATCGATCATGCGAAACCCAACTCACATTTGTCTCATACGAAGTAATGAAAGCTTTGGATCAAGGAAGACAGATAGATGCAGTATTTCTTGATTTCTGAAAAGCATTTGACTCAGTATCATATCTTCGCGTATCAACAAAAGTACAATCATGTGGAGTAGCAAGCGAAAATAGCGACTAGATTAAGGATTTTTTGGTAGGGAGGATGCAGAGATCAGGTGTAGAAATAACTTCGGATGTGCCCCAGAGAATTCTGTTGTGACCCTTGCGTTGTATTCTAAAACTTTTACGGAAAATGTTAATAGAAACCTCAGACTTTTTACAGATGATGCAGCTATCTGTGATGAAGTACTGTCTGAAGAAAGCTGAATAAACCTGCAGTCAGATGTTGACAAGATTTCAAAATGGTGCTGAGTTTGGCAACTTGCTTTAAATATTCAGGAATGGAATACTGTGCACTTAAAAAAAAAAACGAGAAAACATAGTATCCTATGACTATGACTCTCAGCTGGAATCTATTAACTCGTACAAACACCTGGCTGTAACACTTACTAGGCATTTGACATTCAACGATCGTATAGGCACTGTCGTAGGTAAAGTAGGTTCAAATGGCTCTGAGCACCATGGGACTTAACATCTGAGGTCATCAGTCACTCTAGACTTACAGCAGAACTACTTAAACCTAACTAACCTAAGGACATTACACGCATCCTTGCCCCAGGCAGGATTCGAACCTGCGACCGTAGCAGCAACGCGGTTCCGGACTGAAGCGCCTAGATCCACTCGGCTGCAGCGGCCGGCTAGTGAAGAAGTAGCTTTTGCTTAAAATAGGGGTACAAACTACACAGACTGTACTCAGTCAATGTTTCGTCAGACTTTATACATAATTCAGACCTTCCTAGTCAGTCTGTCGGTGAAACACGAAAGCGTCACGGAGATGCTCAGCCAATTGCAGTGGCAGACGCTGCAAGAGAGGCGTTCTGCGTCACGGTGTGGACCGTTGCTAGAGTTCCAACAGCGTGCATCCCTACAAGAGTGAACCAATATATTGCTTCCTTCCACATACACTCCTGGAAATTGAAATAAGAACACCGTGAATTCATTGTCCCAGGAAGGGGAAACTTTATTGACACATTCCTGGGGTCAGATACATCACATGATCACACTGACAGAACCACAGGCACATAGACACAGGCAACAGAGCATGCACAATGTCGGCACTAGTACAGTGTATATCCACCTTTCGCAGCAATGCAGGCTGCTATTCTCCCATGGAGACGATCGTAGAGATGCTGGATGTAGTCCTGTGGAACGGCTTGCCATGCCATTTCCACCTGGCGCCTCAGTTGGACCAGCGTTCGTGCTGGACGTGCAGACCGCGTGAGACGACGCTTCATCCAGTCCCAAACATGCTCAATGGGGGACAGATCCGGAGATCTTGCTGGCCAGGGTAGTTGACTTACACCTTCTAGAGCACGTTGGGTGGCACGGGATACATGCGGACGTGCATTGTCCTGTTGGAACAGCAAGTTCCCTTGCCGGTCTAAGAATGGTAGAACGATGGGTTCGATGACGGTTTGGATGTACCGTGCACTATTCAGTGTCCCCTCGACGATCACCAGTGGTGTACGGCCAGTGTAGGAGATCGCTCCCCACACCATGATGCCGGATGTTGGCCCTGTGTGCCTCGGTCGTATGCAGTCCTGATTGTGGCGCTCACCTGCACGGCGCCAAACACGCATACGACCATCATTGGCACCAAGGCAGAAGCGACTCTCATCGCTGAAGACGACACGTCTCCATTCGTCCCTCCATTCACGCCTGTCGCGACACCACTGGAGGCGGGCTGCACGATGTTGGGGCGTGAGCGGAAGACGGCCTAACGGTGTGCGGGACCGTAGCCCAGCTTCATGGAGACGGTTGCGAATGGTCCTCGCCGATACCCCAGGAGCAACAGTGTCCCTAATTTGCTGGGAAGTGGCGGTGCGGTCCCCTACGGCACTGCGTAGGATCCTACGGTCTTGGCGTGCACCCGTGCGTCGCTGCGGTCCGGTCCCAGGTCGACGGGCACGTGCACCTTCCGCCGACCACTGGCGACAACATCGATGTACTGTGGAGACCTCACGCCCCACGTGTTGAGCAATTCGGCGGTACGTCCACCCGGCCTCCCGCATGCCCACTATACGCCCTCGCTCAAAGTCCGTCAACTGCACATACGGTTCACGTCCACGCTGTCGCGGCATGCTACCAGTGTTAAAGACTGCGATGGAGCTCCGTATGCCACGGCAAACTGGCTGACACTGACGGCGGCGGTGCACAAATGCTGCGCAGCTAGCGCCATTCGACGGCCAACACCGCGGTTCCTGGTGTGTCCGCTGTGCCGTGCGTGTGATCATTGCTTGTACAGCCCTCTCGCAGTGTCCGGAGCAAGTATGGTGGGTCTGACACACCGGTGTCAATGTGTTCTTTTTTCCATTTCCAGGCGTGTATATCTCGTGAAAGACCGCGAAGATAGAATTGGAGAGGTTCGAGTCCACACGATGGCTCACCAGCAATCGTTCTTCACGCGAACCACACGCGGCTGGAACAAGGATATCAGCGTTTTCCGTCTTCAACAAGGACGTCCGCCTCGGTAGTTGCGCGGTCAGCGCGGCGGGTTGCTAAGCGAAGTGGCCCGTGTTCGATTACGGGCCGGCCGAAAGACCTTCTGCTTTCGGATACTGGGTGCTGTCTCGTCCTTACGCCCTTATCGTCATAATTAACATCTTATTCCCACTGACACCAGTTCACACGCGTGGCTCTTTCGTGGGCAATAGCACTAAGACTTTCAAAAGAATGCATAAAGGAAACTAAAATTTGTGCTAAGTTCTGTGGGACCAAACTGCTGAGGTCATCGGTCCCTATGCTTACACACTGCTCTATCTGACTTAAACTAACTTACGCTAAGGAAAACACACACACTCACGCCCGAGGAAAGGCTATTTGCCCATACCTCATTACATTCAAATCCGGACTCATGAAACGTCAACGATTGTTTCGTAATACCGATGTCGATCTTACAATGTACCTGTCACCTTCGATCGCAAACACCAATGGTGAAAGCTCATTTTCAAAATTGAAGTTGATCAAACCTTAACGTTCCCAGACTTAACTTTTTGACTTCGTTTGAAAGTAATAATTTAATATAACCATCAAGTTATCGCCAAAGGATAGCCTTTTGAAATCTTTTGGAAGAAACAGAGGTCTACTGCCATAAGAAACAGTACCCCACAAAAATTCTGAATGAACGAAACGAGTTTACATCAAACAGGTATTTTTTACTTTATCTTGCACATGTTGATATCCTGACTCTGTCCATCTGTTTTCTTGGCTCTGTTTTCGTAAGACCGTTGTGCCTGCTGCTTTTTTCGGGTCTCGAGATGCTGCTATTTTTTAACTTCGTTACATACTATGTATGTCGCAGACACCTATTTGAGAGTTAGCATTTATAATTTTAACTAACGTTTTACCCATTTTAACTCATCCTATTTTGGTTCACGCAGGAAACTGAACATCGTGTTTGCTTAGTAACGCGCCATTGTAAACACGCCCCATCAGCTGATTGCACTACAACAAAATGTGCTAAAGATGCCCCTACATCACGGGCTATGAGTGTTTCTCATAATTTTATCATGTTTTTATACTATGTGACAGTGCCACTCGTGGCTATAAATTTTATTTGCCTCTTTTCTTAAGTGCAAGGAGACAGGTATGTCGTTTTTAGATGCTTTTCAGGTAATGTGAATCAACGCTACTACTTACAGTGTTACTGACTTATCATAATCATCTTCAACACTTACAAAGCCTTGATCCGATCCTTCCTTTGCTGTACAAAAGTTGCGTGCATATCGCCCCGCACCCTGCCCCCCATGTTCTCCATATCATTGAACGCCATGCACTCTGCCTCGCCTTCCCCATCCGGTTACCTTGCCGCACAATGATCCATTACCAACTCATCAAATTCTCATTCCCAATGAAGCCTCCGAACAACCTACAAAACTCGACTCCAATTATTCTATAGTTTCCCTTCTACTTTACCACCCTAGTACGTTGCCGCTCCTCAGACACCTACATATCTTCCACATGCTGTCCCAGATAAACATCAGCCATGACTCCCTCCCAAATCATGAAGTCTTTCCCGACATTTAGCCATCCTACCAACTCTAAATCCACCCCACCCGTCCCACTCCGTCAGGGCTCTCTTTGCCTCATTTCTCCACGTTTCTCTAGCCCCTTTTTCCTCTCTTCCACCCTGCTTCCCCTAGTCCTTTCTCACATCAGATTTTAGCTTTACCGTTACCCATTTACTCTTCTCTCGGATCCCAACAGCCACATCTACCCATCGATACTATGCACCAGTCCTCCATTCTTATACCACTATCCTTCTACCCTCCTCAACGACCAACCTTCCTCCCTTCAATAACAGACTGCCAATACTGGGGGAGGCTGTCCAAGTTTTTGTGCCAGTGAAGTGCTTCTAACAACAGTGGGAATCATCACTCAAGACAGTTCAACTCGAGTCAATGAGATTCTAGGCAGAAGATGTGTGTGCATACGCGTCAGACAGCAGTGGGATGCCAGCCGGACTGTCCCTGTTGTACGGCCTGACGACCAGGAGTGATGGTCTGGGGGACCATTTCTTTTCATAGCAGGGCCCCTTTGGTTTTAATCCGCGGCACTCGTACAGCACAGTGTTGCGTCGGCGGTATTCTAGGGTCCGTTTTGTTGCCCTTTGTGACAAGCCACTCTGGGCTTATATTTCAGTAATATAATGCCCGCCTGCATGTAGCGAGAGTTTCTACTGCTTATATTCGTGTTTGCCAAATCCTACCACGGCTAGCAAGATCTCCGGATCTCTCCCCAGCTGAGAACTTAGTGGGGCTTATGGGCTAGACCCTCCAATCAGATAGTAATTTTGACGATCTAACGGGCCAAATCGACTAAATTTGGCACAGTATTCCTTAGGAGGACATACATATACAACTCTATCAAGCCGAATAACTGTTTGCATAAGGGACAGAGATGGACCAACTGATTTTCGACTAGCTCAACTTGGGAAGCTCTCTCTTGAATAAATCATGCAGCTTTTCTGAAATTGCTATCACTTGCTTGTCTGTACATATACATTTCGTCTACCGATTTCCGTCCCATTCGGATAATTAGTTCGTGATGCGGGAATCGTTACATTCATAATTAATATCTCACGTTTGGTCAAGTGTTTTTCATCTCATTTAGTGTTCTTGTCAACTTGCTGAAGAGGGGATAGACTGTTCCGCTAGCAACCCTCCCTCCTGCCCCCGCCCGCGCCCTCCTCCCAAATGGAGTGAGGGGTGACGAAATAACAACAAAGGAAAAGAACTCATGATACTTACACATAAATATGTACACTGTCTTTTTAGATCTATCTGAGGATGGCGATTGAAACAAGCCATTGAAATAAACGAATATTTGCGATCACATATTGTCAAACATTGGATCGCTCTTATCACCAAGATAACCATGTCATCCCTCACCACTTTAGCTGCTATTGTACTGAGTACACCTACTCAGCACGTAGTCATGGATGTGCAAATAACATAGACTACAGAGCCTGCGTGAGGCTGTACAGCAGTAGTTTCCAACCATTCTGAGGCCACTAACCCTGAGTGCAATCAGACATTAGCTGGTACACCACGAAAGAAGAGTATTCTTTGAACATTTTTATTTTCAAAGTGATGAAATATAAATGATATTTAGTTTTTGTAGGTGCTTTATTAAGTCCACAACTAATGAGTCGATGACAACTGGTTCTGCTTATTTCCAAGAACTTTTTTTTTATAGAATGTCAACAACCGTATTTGCTCCATACGTGGCTGATTACCATCGACAGTTAAACAATGGAAGGAAATCTTTTAAGGAAAAATCCACTGCTTGACAATTGTCAAGGACGACTGCACTCGGATTCTGTGGGCAGTTACTTGAAAGATAACTTGCATGAGTCAGAGCATCTGAAAATACCAAGGGCTGACAAAAGATCAAAATTTAGATTCAAGAGAGGACAGCATAGCAGGACAGGACAGACATAGCAACATGCAACATACATTCCATCATACAACAAGGGAAACTCAAAATATTGGCAGACGAAACGGATCGCAAAGGGATTCTAATAAGTGGAATTCAAGAAACGAGAAACATTGATCAGGAGCCAATAGAAGCACAAGGACACAGAATTTACATGGGAATACCAGGGAAAAGAGTAATGAACCAAAGTCTACAATTCAGAACGGGATTTGTTATCAGTCTCAAAATAATTCAGTATCTAATAGAATTTAAATCTGAACCTATCGGACTATCAACACGATCCATAAAAGATGCAAATAAAATATATACAATAATAAATGCTCATGCAACAAATAATGATAAAAATAATACACAGAGAAGATGTGCATGAATTTTGGGAGCTTTTAGTTCAGACGACGTCAAACATAAATAAAAACCACACCAAACTTTTGATTGTGGATTTTAATGCACAGTTGGGAAGAGGAAAGAGATGTAGATGTGTAATAGGCAAATGGCCAGCACAAAGAAGAACAAACAGGAATGGTATGAACTGGTGGAATTCTGAAGAAACCCTGACATGATTTTAAAATCAAAATACCTCAAGAAAGACCAGACAAGCTTAAAACTTGGAAACATCCAGAATGGAAATTAAAAATGGCTACTGAATCATGTCTTTATAGATATAAATTACCACAGAGAAATTTACAATGTGAAAGCTATGACAGGGAAAGATACTCGATCAGATCATTACATGATAAAAATAAAAATTAAATTCATCTCACTGACAAAGAAAAAATCCCCCCCCCCAAAAAAGAGAAGGTACAACCCTCATAAACTGATAAGTAACAAGCAATATGAAGAACAAACAAAGAATATAAAAATAACAGACGATCTAGAGGATATAGCACCCCAGTTGAGACAAATATCTGAACAACTAGTTCCAATAAGCACAAGAAAAAACTACCAGTGGTGGAATGGTGGAACAACGAATGTGATAAAATAGTACTAGATAGACCCCAAGCTTGTCAAATGTATCAGAGTCATAAAACGGGAGAATCACACTTGGAACTCACAGAACAAGGCAAGAT
Organism: Schistocerca cancellata; assembly: GCF_023864275.1. Taxonomy (NCBI): domain Eukaryota; kingdom Metazoa; phylum Arthropoda; class Insecta; order Orthoptera; family Acrididae; genus Schistocerca; species Schistocerca cancellata. The sequence goes on along the minus strand of NC_064634.1, from coordinate 459,060,623 downwards.
AACCCAAATAAATGTCAATATCAAAAAGATATACTTCCGATAATAGAAACAAACAGTGAGAAAACACACTCAAGAGATTATACAAAATATTTAGCAGACAACTACAAAGATATGACCCTCCAACATTAATCTTAAGGAATAAAAATAATAAGATGGTCCACAGCAACAGAATAAACACCAAAAATTATGCAGAAACATTTAACAAATTACTAAATTGCAAAGATCCCTCAGTACTAATTCAAATAAACACAGATATTCCTATTAAAACACTAGCAGAAACTATAAAGCCTCCCACAATCCATGAAATCTACAAAGCTCTGAAAGAGCTCAAAAACTACAAAACAATTGGAGAAGATCAACATTTCTGGAAATTGGGATATATGCAGCAGAACCAGTGAAAGTCAAATTACGCCAAGCATAATGAAAATATGGAATAAAGAAGAACTACCAGAACATTGAATTACAGCTATAATGCTTCCATTACAGAAAAAAGGCGACAAATCAGATCCTGAGAACTATAGAAGAATTCCCCTTTTGGATATCACATGTACAGTTATGTCAAGAATTTTATACAACCGTTGTAAAGACAAACTTGCCTGGGAATTAGAAGAATACCAAGCAGGATTTAAACCCTGGAGAAGCTCCCCAGACCATCACTTGGAAATTGATGATGGATTACTGAAGAAGAATACAAAAAGAACAAGCCATAACCTTTGTGGATTTCAAAAAAATTATAATTGTATCCACAGATCTTCAGTGATTGAAATGCTAAAGAATTTCAGTCTCTATCCTAAATTAATAAAAATTATAAACTCTGAAAAACATAAAATGTAAAGTAAAGTTTAGAGGTGTTAAGATAGGGAGATGGATTATCACAATTACTTTTCAGCTGTGCTCTGGAGTATGTGAGGAGGGAATGGTACAAGTAAAGTCATAAAAACATAAGAATTGGAACCAAGAACAGTAAATAAACTCAAATTGCTAGGGATTCGCAGATGACTTAGCATAACCAGCTGAAAACGTTTTTACAGATGAGGAACTACGAGAAAGAAGCAGAATAAATGAAAAGATACTGGGCAACTCGGAGAGAAAACCTATTGAAGAAGATGACCAAAAAATGATTGCCTCAAGTGGTCCAATGAGGCCGCAAAATCAGAAGAAGAAGAAGGAGAAGAAGAACGATGAAGCAGTTCACAATACATCACGAGTGCTACCTACAGCTCCGTCTCAGAAGCGAAAGCTAACTATTTACATTGAGGGCAGTGGACACGAATTACAAAATATGTTTTCTGTGCATCACTCTTTTTTCTAGCAACACGTGCTTCACCCACAGCCTGCACCCCTATTTAAAATCAATCACGTTAAAATGTATGCACTGTACTTTATTGTTTGTGATTGCTGATTGTTTTACCTGATTGCTGGACTCAGTAATTCTGAAATGGCAGAAATGCTTCGTGTGTGACCACTTCCGCTAATAATAATAATAATAATAATACACTGTGCAGGCCCTACAGGTGTGTAGTAGCCATGAAGTAGTTATTTTTGTGTTGTGCTGTCACTTCATTTATTGTCATGAACTGAATAATGAAGCAGTTTCTGGGCTATTGCAGCAACTACCTACAACTCAGAGAAGACATTTTCATTAGACATTAAATCATATATGATATATATGTCTCAGTTTCACTAGCATAGGTCCATAGTACAAAGTATTTGTCCGTTGGGTGGACTATGTGAGGAAGATGATGTTCATATAATCGTTTCTCAAGCTGAAACCTCCATCATATTGTGTCATGCGTTAATGCTAGCATTTGAAAACAATGTAATTATTGGTGACTTATGTAATCAGTATCATAATCTTGCGAAATAGTGATAATAATAATGATATTTTGAAAATAATTTATTTTCATGACTGAAACGCGATTAAACCCTTTTCTCTTTACTACTTTACCACTTTAATTTCATCCATCACGGGGTAATTTGGCCTCGCGTGGGTACCAAAGCTACAGAGGCTAGACTTGCCTCGAAGTGTGTTGACATCCAATTTAAAAACAGTGGCGTTTGTGTTATACTTCCAGTAATGTTTCTCACAATATTTGGTACTATTTGAAACTTATTCGTAATTTCCAAATAAAAACCTGAAATATGGAAAGTAAGCGCACTTAGTTTACAAAAAAAGATAGCTGCAAAACGTGAAGAGGACGTGAGCCAGAAGATGTGTGGACAGCAAGTTAGATTCCAGTCTCTGCTTAATACTTTAAAAAGAAAAGAAAATCGCTTGTCATCAAAACGTTGGCAAATGAACAAAAACTGCTGCAATTAGGCGAATAAATTTACGCGTCTGGTCAAAGTCCATTTCAGTTTACAGTTAGTTTACAACAGAAAAAATATTAATGCCATCGAATGACGAACCTAATAAACGTGAAAATTAAAATCTAATGTAATACAGGCTATTTTATTTGCAAATCGTTTGCAGACCTACCGCGAACTTCTGCTCGTGTATTCGACTTGCTTATCTGCAGTTTCAATTTTGTTGGATTTTCTTCACTGCCCAGACATCTCAATTAAGAAACAAGTTCCCCCACGCTCTTATTTTTTATTGAAGGATAGAAAAATGTAGACATGGCTTTTGTGGTCTACTGTAGCAATTGACTAAAAAAAATAACAACGGGTACGATAGTACGAGCTACATCAGATCGTTACAAAATATCTCATTCCAAATATACCGTGCATGTTGTTGGACATAAAATTAGCGAAGTAAAGAAAACAATATTTCTTGGGGTGCACATGAGTGACATATTGCAGTGGAAATTGAATACAGAGATGTTTTCAAAAAAGCTTAGCAAAATCCGTTTCTTACTGCGATCAATAAGAGACACAACAAGTGTTGACACTTTAAAGCAGACGTGTCGTGCCTTATCTGAGTCTGTTACGAGCTATGACGTGATTTTCTGGGTGAAAGAGCTACGTATCTCATACCATTTTCAAATTACAGAAGGAGGCAGTAAGAATAATCTCATTTAAAAAGAGATGTGAACACTGTGAGCTGCTCTTCAAACAGCGTAAAATCCTGCCCCAAGCACGGTTATACATACTGAATTTGACCTGTTTCACAGTTTAGTATTTGAAGTATCCGTATTAGAGCCTTAATCACCAATATTGTGACAGAAGAAATAAAAGTCTCATACAAGTCATATAACACTACACAAAATACTATGGAATAGTCTAAGATGCACGGGAATGAATATATATAATCACCTCAACAGTGGAACTCAAATCAATGAGATCACCAATAGAAATGAAAGTTAAACTGAAATCACTGCTTCTGCTCTGCTAAGGAATTTCTAGAAATGAAGTCCCCTGCTTTAAAAAAAATATATTATCCTTGTATACATGTAATATACGTCTAACTGCTGAGGATGCGTATGTTGTAATGCCAGATGACTCCTTGTGTTTTCACTTCCTGTTACTGTAATTCGTTTCTTATAATGTTAGTTTAGCAAGTTTCTAGCCGTGACTGTTTTTCGGAGCAACTATATGTAAATTTTAGTAAGAAAACGCCCTCTTGCACGCTGCACATGAATTTCTATGTATATAACCAGATGCTTTTCCCCTTTCTGACAAGATGTCATCAGGAAATGTCCTGGATTATTACACGATTTTAGTTTTCATTGTTTTTAGGATCCCATGTCTCAGTCGGTAAAAACGGGACCTTTATAGGATCACTTTGTCCAACTGTTGAAAACCCTTTTCCTCAGGAAGGGGTAGACGCATCAGGCTGAAATTTATGCCACGTACTATGGTTGACAGTCTCTCGATGGTGTAAAAAGTTAAGCTCCTAAGTCACTGCAACCAAAACAAACAGCCATCTACATCACGTATTTTGATATTTGCAAACCCACTCATTAAAACCATTAAATTTGGCAGAAAGCTAGATTTCGCACTGCAGATGAAGAAAAAAATAGAATATTGTTAATTTGTGAACATACCACAAGAAAAAATACTTCTTTTGTCATTTGTTATCCGACGTCAGATTTGAGATTAAAACATTTTCGAAAGTCGTGGAATCCCTTTGAGAAATATCTTGGTATCAATGCCCATAACAGGCAAAAATGGCAGAGATTCTCTGTTCCTGGAGTGGATGAACAGTGCATTTAGGGTGTTTGAGAATGATGTTTTAAGACTTCAGGGGTAGGTTCCTCACACCAAAACAAGTAAAAAGTTCAGTAAGCTTGGACTCTGAAAGGTATACCTTAAGAGATGTAACCACTTCGTCATCTTCGATATTGTGAAACAAATTTCATCTACTACAAGCTCTTTTCTTTCCACATTTTTGGGGGAGGTAGTATGGACTATAATAAGAAAAACTGTCCAATAAAGATGGACTCTAAAATGGATAGTTTAAGAGCTATAAGCACTTGTTCAGTGGAAGAGATGTGTTTCAGTGCGGCAAAAATGAACAAGTGCTCGAAACTCTTAAAGTGCGCGTTTTAGAGCCCACGTTCATTGTATATTTCTCTTGTTTTGGTCCATACTACCTCCTCTCAGAATACGGAAAGCAAAAGGCTTGCAGCGGAAGAGCTGTGGATCACAGTATCGAGGATGAACAAGTGCTCATAGCTCTTAAAGTACGCATTAAAAGCCCAGGTTTACTGGGCGTCTTTCTCTTGTGTCCCCAAATTTTGTAAACGTCATTCTGGATCACCCAGTATACATAATTAAGTTTGTACGGAACTCTGCGTGCGCTAGCCCAACTAGTACCTGGTTTTATGTAAAAACCAATATGTGAGAACCAAATATCATCTAATATTTCAGGATAGCCTACGATGCCGTCTTGTTGCAAAGGTGGAGCGCATCTGGATATATAAGTAAAAATTCGTGCGCTCGATCACAAGAAGGCGTTTTCGTACTAACTACCCCAGTATTTGTTTGTTCTGTAAATGGAAAACTATGTTACCTTTTGTTATACTAGAATTGACTTACCGCGTATTAACTGTAGAGTCACGTGCTTGTCTGACGCACGAGACGAACGAAGAATCAGTGAATGAGTCAGTTATCAGCAGAGCCCCTCCTACAGAAACGTATTATGATGAAAGCGGCAGCACTTGTTCGCTAGCACAGACAAAGGAAAGCGCGAGTACCCGGAAACTGTGAATAAGCGAGGACGTAATGTGAGAGGTGCGAGAGTGTACGTGCTGAAGAGGCGCAGTGACGTGCACGGAATTTAATGCGGTGCTGCGTCCGGGAAGCGGCGGCGTTACCTCGTCGATTGCCGGGTTCGCTTCCTCGTCGGCGTCCTCCGCGGTTCCCTGCGCCGGCGGGTCCGGCTTCCTCTCGGGAGGAGGCAGCCCGAGCAGCTCGGCACGCATCCTCTCGTACTCGTACTCGTCCGCGGACATGGCTGCCGACACGAGTGACGCCGTGCAGCTGAGCGTGCCACCGTCGCGCGACAGCTGCAGCCGCACTGGCGCGGTCGATGGCCAGCCGCGATTCACTTGTTCGCTCTGCGCGTCACCGCCGCCGCTCTCCCCATTGGCCGGAGAAAGGCGCCAGGCGCAAAGCTCTCTGCCACGAAGAACATCCTAAAGCCCGCTTCACACCTACAGTATGTGGTAAATATTGGCCATTAAAATTGCTACACCACGAAGGTGACGTGCTACAGACGCGAAATTTAACCGACAGGAAGAAGATGCTGTGATATGCAAATTATTAGCTTTTCAGAGCTTTCACACAAGGTTGGCGCCGGTGGCGACTCCTACAACGTACTGACCTTGTGACGCTACAACGCAGTTCTTGCTATGAACTTTTTCGCTTACTTAACACATGAAACTGTTTATATACGATGTATTGTCTAGTGTAAATATGTATTGTAAATACTATGTTTAAATTATGTAATATTTAACACAGGCTAAGTCAGGGCATATTTAGTTAACGTTGAAGTCAGAGAGATTGTTTTGACGCGGGAGCGCTCCAGCGGCTAGTGTGTGGATCTAAGTACGACGGGAAAGTAAAGGTCGGCATATCTGGAAGCATGGCCGGGCAAGTTATTACGGATTAATGGGCATAGTGCTGAAGAAACGAGGACTTAAATGTGGGCCCAAGTCGCAACAGCAAAACCCAGATGCCACATTGTGTCGCTGCCGTGGACTTCCCTCGATCCACCGACAATGAGGGAAGTAAGATCTACGTAATTTTCGTAGGATAAAATTGTAGAAGGCTTGCCAGTGACTGTGCTTTTCTCTGAAGCTAAACAATTAGTAACAAGCACTTTATAATCGAAGTGTTGCAGTTACATTCCACCAGACAATAACACCAAGTAGGTTCCTTCTAATCCTTACCTTATTGAACCGAGTGTGTCACTCCATTATCAAGAGAAAATATGTTAATTATCAAATTATTTGCATAGACGGTGAAGAGTAAATTTCAGACTGGTTATCGTAGTTAGTTGTAGCACTTAATAAACTTACGCCAACCGTAGTAACATAATAATAGACTGAAGTAATCAATTTGATTATTAAGATTTTTTTCAATGCATATTCAGTTGAAGTTAATTCAAGGATATTTCATGAAACTATAAAGCTTATTCTACCTGACAATCCCCCAATTAATGAATTATTATCATTCAAAACGTAGTTAATCAATTATTGACAATATATTTCATTATCAGTAGATTAAAATGTGCAAAGTACCTAATTTTAAAGACAGAATGACAGTCCATTATTCAAAATCTCGATAGATAATTATCTGCGTTGTCAGCATTCCACTTAGCTGACAAATTATGAACAAAATAAGTCTAGTTAGATTGTTATGACATTGTTTTATATGACTACTCAGCCTGACACAGCACTTACGTAAAAGTTCCTGTGCCACCTGCTGCGCTACAAACAGGTAAACTTTATTTTTGACACAATTATTCACGTACTTAACAGTTCTGTCGCTCATCAGTTGAGCTGGCGACCGATTTTTTAATTGCTCTTACAATTTAATCATTTCCTTCGGCAAAATTTCCACTGGCAAAATTTATTTCCAAATTATTTTCATCATTTCATTTGAAATGGTACAGTACTGCCCGACACTGAAAATAGGTACAAGATTCTTCGTTATTCTTGTCAGTACAACATTTTTTTCTAATAATAACTCAATTTCAATTAATACAGCAAAGCCGGATACCAGTGTGGGAAAGAATGACAATTTATTTATTTAATAGATCACATGTGCACTCCCACAAAATAAATCCCTACATCCAGTTTGGTGAGATCTGTGAAATGAATGAATGTATGGTCGTCTGCTAACCGCAGGTAGTTCAAAAATGGCTCTGAGCACTATGGGACTCAAATTCTGAGGTCATTAGTCCCCTAGAACCTAGAACTAGTTAAACCTAACTAACCTAAGGACATCACACACATCCATGCCTGAGGCAGGATTCGAACCTGCGACCGTAGCGGTCACGCGGTTCCAGACTGTAGGGCCTTTAACCGCTTGGTCACAACCGCAGTTAGTGAATGTGATTATATGATCATCTTTGAGACGATCCTTTGGCCACCTTTGGTGGAACCAAAGAGATGAAATTTACCGGAGCTTTGAGCGCCTGAAATGTGGCTGACCAATACGGTAGCAAGGTGCTCCCCCACTTCAGCAGAGGTGCGAGAGGACCTGAAGAACAGCCATGTTTTAGCACTCTGGCGCTGGATCTAGTGTTGGTAAGACCTGTCTTAGGTGTGCTCTGTAAAGACAAAAGAGTGGAGACATGGTATGCATGTGAAATACTTAAGAGTAGTTTGGAATAATAATTTCTCTATTTCTGGAACTTTTGTGGGGAGAATTAAATGTCAGTAAACTCATATTAAGGGGATCGTAGTAATCTGCGGAAGTGACCAACGCTCATAATGAAACCATGTGTAGCAATAAATTGAAATACTTCCGAGTGCTTAAGTTAAGCTGAATTACTACCGTGTGTACTATAAGTTGGAAATATTTAAGAAATGACGTGTGCAGGACTTGAAATTAGAGACTAGTACTTCCACGTGGTGAGTACTGTGTTAGTCTCAATCTGTGTAAAAGACAAAGGATAAAGAGAAGTACTCGTCCATGGTATCAGTTGAGGACTCGCGTGTGTTATGAATGTCTTTTTAATATTACTTTGCCTGTTATGTTTCCGTGTGATGCTTGATTCAAACTATAATACTCTGAGAGAGAAGCAAGGTGAGTCAGCCGTCTATCCAGCAACGCCACTTGGCTTGCATTGCACAGGAAGACGTGCATATATCCTCCAGAGTTCGTAGTAGGAAAGAAAAATTATGAAGTGGGGCAGTGTCGTGTGAAACTGGGATGAATACTAACTGAAGTGGGAGAGCTGAAAGTGATAATGTTGTGACTATTCCTTGTGTTGTATTCCATGTTGCAGTGTGGTGTATGTCATGTAATTTAAGTATGTGTGGTTTGCATGGGAGAGTAGCAAGGTAGTTTCAGAGGTAGTGGGTTATGCATGTTCCTTTTGTACCGCTCGGTCTGGAGGAAAGTTTCGTGATGATGGTTGTGAGAGTCGAAGTGTGAGATATAGCAAAAGATTTACCATCCTATCCAGAAAGTGCACTGTAGCGTTAAATAATAACGAGACCATAAGATAGAGAATCACCAAAGTAAAGCCATGCCCACTGGGCGGAATTTCTCATGTGTTAGGGTTGTAGGTTATAGAATTTGTGTGTTTAGGTTATAGAATTTATCGGAATAAATAAGATAGTGAAAAGAAAAAGACTGGTGGCCTTTTCCTTCGAATAGTATGTTGTCATGATACCCAGAATTTATAATGTGTGCGCCATTCATATTCAGTGCGATGGCCACGTGTTGATAAAAGCCGTTAAATAAGAAAGAAAATGTGGTATTGCCAGTGTGTAGTGAACAGTCAGTGTTGTGTGAATTACTAATAGTCAGATGTGCGTTTCCGTTGCGTAATATCCAAGCAGGAGAATAACTTTTAACTTAATTGTGAGTACTAGAGTTCATGTTACTTGATAAATAAAAAATGAATCCACTCGCTTGGCAGACCACTCATCTTGCAGGCCTGACTGCTTGATGCCACAGTATGAGCAAGGCATGTGGGTGCCTCTCATAATTCGACCCTGCCAGGATTCTGCTGTTAGGGTTTGCTGTTAAGATTTTTTTGATGGAATATATTGTGATAGCGCTAAGAAGTAAAATTTTTTTGTTTGCAATTTCTTTCTGGATTGATGAGGATCTTTTACTTTTTTATGTATTTAATTGCTATATCGCCCAAGGCTGGAAGATCGTTGTATAATTTTTTTTTTTTTTGCGTAATGTTCGTAGTAACTAGGTCGCAGTCGAAAAGTGTAGTCACCATGGAGAATAATGATTCTGGAGTGAACGTAGCAGTGCAGCAGGAAGTAGGTGTCGACCTTGGGTTAATGAGCGAGAACGGCAAACACTCGGAAGGGGATGAATTGGTCAGCAGACCGTGGCTAGGTGATCCTTTAAGCAGGGGGCTTTGTCCACAATCGGGGGCTTTTCTCGACGACGCGGGCGAGCCAGAACTAGGTCAGGTATGCAGTGAAAGTGTAGCTACCCTTAGCGAAGCTACTGTTTCTCAGGCGAACGAGGTGAGCGCGCCGAAAGTAGCAGATGACAATGTGCTGTTGCATTTTTTACAGAGGTTGGATAGAGATAATAAGGAGAGAGATAGGGAGAATAAGGAAAGATTGGAAGCGATGGATAAAGATAATAAGGAAAGATTGGAAGCAATGGATAAAGATAATAAGGAAAGATTGGAAGCGATGGATAAAGATAATAAGGAAAGATTGGAAGCGATGGATAAAGATATTAAGGAAAGATTGGAGGCAATGGATAAGGGAAATAAAGAGGCAATGAGGAAGCTACTCTCAGTTATCGATGAGCGTCTGTCCACAGTTAATAATCGGTTAGACGACGGGGAGAAGAATCTGGGTGCGTTGAAGCAAGTATGTGACGCCATGAAAGGAAAAGCCAATAATTTGGAGGTACGAATAATTGCAATAGAGAGGGATATCACAGAACGAAGGGACGTGTTGCCAGATGAGGGAATCAAAGAGGTAGTGGAGGACTTACTTGCAGATAAACAAGTGGCATTAGACAGTGTGGAAGCTCAAGTCACCCGGCAGGAAGTGGCGCTAAATAAACACAGGGATGAAGTTGCGGAGGTAGTGGTCAGAATGAATATGATTAACGCAGTTGTAGAAAAGATCAGTATAAGAGGCGAAACAGGCTCTGACAGTACGCAGCGAGAGGTTTATGCCGACCAGGAGGAGACACAGTCACTATTACAGTTTAAAGAGGCACAATTAGAAATAAATAGGAAACATAGGGAAGAACTAGCACAGTTATAATTAGCGTGCAGTAGCGAAGGTGAAACACCACCAGGTAGATTGCAGAGGGAGAGTGAGATAAATTAAAAAAAACGAAAATAGGCAGAAAGAGGAAGACGAACTCAGAGATTTAGAAGGACGGTTGTGTCGGATAAAACAGGTGTCAAACCCAACTGGGTATAGTCCAAGGTCGGAAAACATAAATGCGGAAGAAGAATGTAGGAGGCACTTCGTGTTGGTACAAACGTACACTTGTTTTCCGGATCCTGATAACTACCAACATCCATGCCTGTGGCTGTCTAAGTTTCAAGATTCATTACCTTCATCGTGGGGACCGCTCCTCAAAATGAAGTTTGTGTGTAACCATTCGAGGGACGAGGCTAGAGCGAAAATGCAGGAAGTTATTAAAGACTGTAGTAGCTACAAGATATTTTGTGACAAGTTTTTAAATGAATTCTGGTCGAAAAGTAAGCAGGACCAGGTTAAGCAAAGGATATTGATGATGCCAAATTGTAACGAAGGTGGTATAAGAGATCCAGTGGCGTGCTATCAGGAAATGCTGAGACGAAACAGGTATTTGGATGTGCCATACGAAACTGGGGAGCTCATTAGGATCTGTATAACGAAGTTGCCAGTGAAATTGCGCAGAGATATAGCGATAGCAGGCAGAGGTTTAGACGATTCTGCGTCATTTCAGCACTTGTTACAGGAACTGGGTAATGAGAGCAACATCGTGAACGGAGACACGACTCATAGGTCACACAGTGTCGAGGATAGGAACGACAGAAACTATCAGAATGACAGGAGCGCATGGAATCCTGGCATTTCATTCTTGTCATAATGGATTGATGGATAGGAGAAACTAATCCAACATATCAGCCCTTAGCATCTTGCCTTAAAACACATGCCGCTGGCACTGAAAATTGTCTACGTAGCAGACATACTCCACTGATATGTAGGAATGCAAATACCATACTTCTGATCACAGAATAAAACACCAGTAATTGAATCTGTTAGGCTGGTCTCTCAGAGCAAAATTTGCAAATTTTTATTTGGAACACTAAAGTAAAAGGACTGTTTCCTCAAAAAACCAGTTGCGAAAAATGTCATGTAATAATGCCAATGAGTCCAATTTAATTAGTGCGATTTGACTATTGCAGGCACTTGACACGTAATGTAAAAAGTCAACATTGTGATCTGTATGGCATAGGGTACATTTACACTGCTGTTACAGGTAACAGCAGCAATGTGATCGAAGTTTTTAGATCAGCTGCCATCTGATCTATAGTATGTCATTGTCGTGGTGACAGTTTCTGGTGTTAAGGAAAGGAGCCACTAGCACCAAAGTTTCTAACACTTGTGCTGTCCCTTTCTCCCAACTTGTATATTCTCTGCACACATTTAATTTTCATGTAAGCTCAGATACCTAACTAGCAAATTCTTTACTGTGTATAGTGGACCATTCAGAGTGAGGCAGATTGTCCATGAAAATGCTGTACTTATTGAGACGATCAAAGGAAAACAATCTCGTGGGCTTCATCACATTTCTAACATCAAATTACGGAAAAGTTAAGGATAATTCGAAAGTAGGCAATTTATGGTAGATAGTCAGTATATTTATTTGTGATGTGTAACGTTGTGCAGGATCAAATCGAACATAAGAATTTTCAGGCGGGATGTCAGGAAGTATGACGGAATTGACTGGTCGAATGAGTCATGAACAGGAATCGACAGAGTGGTGTATGTACGTATTTTTTGCCATATGAATAAGGATGAAGCAGAAACGACGTGATGATTAATGAGTGGATAGAGATGGTAGATAGAGAGAGAAGCGACGTGATAAATAGTAGTGGATAAAGGTGATATTTAAGAAGAGAAGCGACGTGAAGCAGTATGATTAACAAAGAGAGATTCGACGTGATGAAACAGTGGTAAATGAAGGTGAGTAGAATTGAATAATGTGGAGATGTCTTAGATGTATGTTACAGAGAGGCCTGTGTATGCTGCAATCGAGATTGATGCGAATGGTGAAGGAAGACCAGGAAATGATGGAGTAATGAACGGATGGAGAGCCGAAATACGAATGAAGAGATGAGGACAACTGCACAATGTGAAGGGACATAAAGGGAGTATGAGATCCAGATGG